>NW_008584829.1:41806-54734 GCF_000691845.1 Merops nubicus
CCCTTCCAACCCCTATGATTCTAAGAATCATAGAATCATAGAATCATAGAATCATAGAATCATAGAATCAATGATTCTATTATTTTCCTTCTTAAAAAAAGGCAAGAAACAAGATTTTTGAAGGACATGTAGTCTTCAGCTTGCATTCATAACATAGTATCAGCAAAAGTAGGAATACAAAATTTCTCACCTTCTCAATTTTTTGGACATGAAATGTTTTGCAGGCAAGTACAGAAGAGTGCAATCCTTTTAAAAAAATAGTCATTATCCTCTAAATCCAAGGAAGCTACTTGATAGACATGAGTCTTACAGAGCACATCAGAGCTGATTTGGTACTGTTACCTGAGTGGGTAGGAAGTAGTGTTGCAACAAGAGAGTTAAACTATCATCACAAAATATTTCTTTGGGTGGTTCTAATTCTTTACAGTCAAACTGACACAGAGCCAACAAGTCTTACGTCGAAGCTGAGAAACCATGGTTTCTGCTTTTTAATACATCACCATTAATTTGATATTTGAGTATAGTAGAAAACTTTTGAGACTTGACACTGGAGTCAGTTTGGGTGAATTTGTCCTGTTGCTGTAGTTTTCCAGGATGCTATTTCCCTCTGATCTGGGAGCCCCAAATCAAAACATCTAGGATATTTGGCATTATCATCTATACAAAAAAAAAACATTACCAAAGTGAAAGTAAAGTGAGAAGCAAGTCTACCCCATCAGAAAAATGTACAATGAGATACTGGATTGCACTAAGCAGAATGGACTCCTTAAGAAAGGCAGGTAGGCATATTTATGTGCAACATATGGTCATCTACAGATCAGATTATTTTATTCCTTATCAATTCTGGTAATGGGTGTAAAATTAGTCTGCCCCCCCTGTGTGTGACAACTATATAATGGTTTCTGCAGTATTCTGTGGGATTATACATGCTCACTGAGACAAGGAGATCTAACAGTAAAAATAGTTATTGTACTGGAAAAGACAGGAAAATAAGTCATTTCTTTATATGTAAGGAGGAAAATCCCATCTCCATTTAGAATCATTTTCAAGAGAGTGAAAATGATTAAGTGCAACTTTCAGGAACTTGACATATGATTAGATTAGACATTTAGAAAAGTATTCTTATGGTGTACTGCTGTACTGTGATTTTAACTACAAAATCTGCAGAATTTGCCTAACAAATAACAGAGGTTTGGGGTTTTTTGTGGTGCAGTGGGTTTTGTTGGTTGGTTGGTTGATATTTTCTTTTTTGTTAGGTATGTGAAGCACCTCTGATACTTCATGCATGGATTTAAGTTTATGCCTGTCCCTAAGCTTTGAAAGATTTGATAAGCTTTGAAGGTCTTTGAATTCATCTGAGCTAAATGCAAGACAGAATTTCTTTGACTTTAAGTGAATTCTGAGAGCGGGTTTTATTTTTCTTTGAGTTGTTTTCATTGCAGCATATGTCACAGGAGCATTGTAGTTCTAATTTACTTTCAGCTTGGTTGTTGAGGTACAGTTAATATTGGGTCTGCTGTCAGGATATGCCAGGGTTTACCTTGCAGCATATTTACTATCAACACACTGAATTCTTCCAAAATATTGAATTCTTCCAAAATATTTCTATATATTTCTATATATTTCAAAATATTTCTATACTCAACAACACTAAAAGAAATGACCAAACAGTCCTAAAGCCTGTGAAACTGGTTAATACCTCTTCACAAAGTCAGACATCCATTGCTCTGATTAGATATGTCTGTTGGTACTGAGAATTAATACAAAATCTTTGGCAAGAATGTTAATTCTATGCATATATTATGTATCCATCTGTTTATTGCTGAAGTAACACACACACACGTACACAGACATTTTACTCTGCCAAAATAGTCGTAGCTTATAAAGAAAATTAATTAAAAGAATAAGTCACCCAGTACAAAAACTTAAATGTAAATTTCGCTGTTACTGCTCTGATTTTGAGAATTGAGTTGGTTCCCTTCTAGATTTATGAAAATTAATGTATTTTATATTTTAGTTATTTGTCCTCAGATTTCACCCAGGAGGCTGCTGTTTTTCTGAGCACTTTAATCTCGTCCTTCCTCCCAGAAAATAAATGTATATATTAAAAAAGAAACCCAAAACTAAAACCCAAACCCCTTACTTATAACCCAAAATAGATACCTATTTTTCTAAAAACTGGAACTGTAACAAAAATGTTAGCATGATAATTATTATTGCATGATGATGATAATGATAATTTCATTATTTATCTTTGGAACAGCCTTAAATTGTCATTTATTTTGTGATAATGCAATGAGAATGCATCACATACGACAATATATATTTGTTTCATTTATACCATAGAAATAAAATCGTCTCATGACAACTTTTTGCAAATACCTGAAGTATCCCCCTCTGTCCAAAAAGGCATGATGTGCATGCTGGGGTTATTTGCCAGGCAAGTATCCAATATATGTTGTACCCCATCCAGGAAGCAGCAGTGTCTAGCTCTGTGCCAACGTCACTTCTATTGTGCCAAGTTCTGTGTTTGAAGTGGAAATTATTTGCTTAAGATTTATTTATGTACACTATTAAAGCATGTTAGGTGTTGATATGTCAGAATATATACAGAGATATGTTCTGATATGTGAGTTATCAGGTACAGAATGTTTATTTGGTCTTAGACATGCCACAGTTAATGTATGTGTATACGTTTTTGTGCACGCATGGCTGAAAAGATTGTATGCTTCTATTAAGTAATTATTTTAATTTTAAAAAATAATTTATTGAAATTGAACAAAGAGGTGTTTTCAGAGTTTCTCACGCTTTTAGCTGGATTTATTCTATCTTCATTTGAAACTCCCCCAAACTCTATTTCCCTTTCTCTTTCCTCTCTTCCACCAAAAAGCCAAAACTTGTGAATATTAACCTAATAACTATTAACAACAGTACACTCCCCAGAAGTTTCTGGGAGAATAACTTTGCTGTCTTCAGATGCTGCAGAATATCAGATGTATTATTCACTGAATGATATTTATTTTAAATAAACCTGTTACATACTAATTGTCTTACTAATTGTGTTCTTGTTTCTTGCAACTGGAACTGCAGCAGGTGGAGATAAGGGTTTTTAAACTGGGCCAAGAATATGGTGGTGGCACTGCTGCTGTCATTGAAGAAGAGCTTGGGGAGGCAGAAGGGCAGAAGACCAGGATGCATGGGGACTAATTCATATCCTTTCATAAGTAAATATTCAGAGTTATTGCCTATAATCAAAAATATGTAAAAGGTTTTGTGCTTAACTGTTTTTTTTAAAAGCTTAAATGCAATACTTGTCTCTGGAAGCAGAAGTTCTACCTTTTCACTCTGTTTTAACACACATCAGCATCTCCATTTTAAGAACTGTTCAAAACTGGGCAGATTTAATACGCCACACAGATCTTATGTTTGCAGGATAAAAACTAAGTTTATTTTTGATAGAACTATGCTTCTTGCTAATGCAACCTCCAGCTCGGCCTCACAGCTGTGAAAGAAGTTAATGCCTTGAAGTTCCCTATCAAACTAGCCACTTTCAGATGGAAAATTATCTGGGCTTTTGAGGGAACTTTGTTTTTTTTTTTAAAGTATGATTTCAATAAATAGTAACTGAGCTTTGTGATTGATTGGAAATTGAACCCCTGTACAAGCATATGGGCCTGTATGTCATGCTTGTGACTTAATTTTTATGTTTAACTCTGTGTAAGCCTTGACAGCTTATGGTTCTACTTTCAGTTTCAAAATTTCTCCTTGTTTGTGTTATTCTGAAGTCTACCATGCTGAGGTGGCTGGAATTTTATGAAGATTTCAAGGTCTCTTTCTCTCTGATAATGTCTCTCTAAGTATACTTTGTACAATACTATAGCATGTCAGTTCATTGCTACGTTATAGAGTTGAATTCTCAGATTGCAAACA
Source organism: Merops nubicus (assembly GCF_000691845.1). NCBI lineage: Eukaryota > Metazoa > Chordata > Aves > Coraciiformes > Meropidae > Merops > Merops nubicus. The sequence goes on from NW_008584829.1 coordinate 45,737, forward strand.
TCTAGTTCCTCTTTGCTCTTCCAGTGGTTACTGCTATTCATGGTCTGGAGCAGACAGAGTGTTTGGCTCTCTTTCTCAGTAGTTCATCATAAATGAGAACTGTCTCATTGTTTTTTGCAGTTATCACTCAAGTAAAACATCCTACTGTTGATCTCCCACCCTGCTTTGCCCAGTTATCTCTGTACTTGATGAACAAAGGTTGGTTTGTTTTGGTTATTTTTTGGGGGGACAAACTATTCCCAAATGGCCTCTTTTGTGGCATTCAGGATCTTAGAATTCAGTAGTTTTCCTTCTGGAGATGACAAGGTTACACTGTCTTAAGAAAATGCTGTATTATCATCATCCCCTCTAAAATGCCAAAGTATTTTCTTAGAGCTGTCTGAGAGGTGTCATGTGCACCAAGACATATTCATACTCATAGTGGAAATTATGGTAACCTATGGAATCATGGAAGAGAGGCATAAGGTACAAGAATTAAGGAGATTAAGGTGAATGGAGTAGTTACAGGTGAAGTGTAGAAGACTCGATGACATGCCTGTTAAAGATCTCAAACTGACAGCTCATAGAAGAGGTACCAGAGCACATTTTGAAAACATCAGGTTGTTCCCAACTGTACTTTTGCTGAAGTTACAGTTCATGCTGCAAAATTTTGTACCTTGTGTTGTGGTATTTTGCTTCTTAAGTAATTTTTTTTGTGTGGTTCCTTCAACCTTGTCAATCTCAATGTAATGAAATTCAGGTAAATAGGAAATCAGACAAGTTCTTACACTTTTGCTGAGTCTACCTGATGTAACAGTACCTGTGGATGAATAATGGTTACTTACCAGCCCTGAGTGAAAAATGCATATGTTGTGATTCTTACAGGCTAGGAAGTTTGTTTTAACCTATAAATAGTGATGCAGAGCTTCTTACACAGCTGCTTCCTTTGTACTTACTGCACAGCAAGTCCCAGTCTGGCCATGAATCCTGCTCAGTGACAGCTCCTCTGAGGATGAGAAATGAGTACAAGCGTTATTTGGGGCCTTATTGGAACTGCTGAGCATGCAAAGGCTAAATTGTGAGGGAGCAGATGTGGTTGAAAGGGGAATTTTACAATTCTGGAAAATGAGAACATTCAATATGCTGGTCACTGATGTACAGTCAGTGTGATACGATTTTTCCTCTCTTAGTTTCTGGTTTTAACTGAGTTGTAGTTTGTGCACCAAACTTGCAGTTTAATCTATCTCATCCTTTTTATGATATACAGTAGGAAAATTCATTCAGGTTAAACTGATAGTATCTTATTAAATAAATGTTTACATGTCTAATAGGTAAAGAGGAACATACCAAAAGAAAAGAAAATTTTCTTTTGACATTGTTTGATCCATCAAAGGAAGTCCAACCAATGCAAAATGGATGCTTCCCACAAGATGGCAGTGTAGGTGAATCCTTAAACTTTTCTGAGCTAAAATAAGTTGCTCTGCAAAACCCAAGTGTTGTGACAGCCTAGTCATTTATAACTATAAATTAATTATTGAGTGATTTCTTATTGCAGTTAGTCAAATCCTGAGTAATACGAAGCTTCAGTAACATCCATTAACACCAGGGTATATATTTTTTTTATATGTATGCTTTATATATACAAAAATATATACAAGTGCTTTCTTGTTTTGTGGTTATAAGCCACATGCACTCTAAGCAATGACGTGTGTGTTTTAATAATGGTGAGGGAACACCAAAGATGATGAGCCCAAACGTAAAATCAGGGCTGCGGTTTGTCGTCAAAACATACAAAGTTTCTATAAGACAAAGTGTTTTGATTTTATATTAAGAAACGAGCTGCCCCATATCCTAAGTATTAGTAGTTTTTTACTTTTCCTGTGTGTTTTTCAGGATGAATTTTGCTGCTGTGTATTTCATTCAGCAAGAGTGATTGCTCCCTCTGGCCCATCAGGGAGTGGAATTTCATATGTACACCCATAAATCCATATTCTGATTTTTAAAACTTCTTAATCATGGGGATGGAATGCAAATCTTATAAGCCTGTATAGCTTATAATGTCTTGGAGAATACCAAAAATCACAAACCTGTATTTTGACAAAACCACAGCTTTTAGTATGTGTTGTTTTAGACAGCGTCCAGCAGATGTCCCTTGATAACTGCTGGATCTGCAAAATACTGGACAACACAGTTGGGAGGCTTCTGGAGACCACTGTTAGGCCTGCCTTCCAGCAAGAGCTGGACAGAACCTCTGCTAGATTCTTTGATATAGAATTCCCAAAAAAAGCTTTCACAATGCAGGTAGGCATTGTTTTGAGCAGAGCTGGGAGGCATTGAAAGACTTTATTCTCAGATGTTAATGTATGCTCTGCCAAACTGTTTTTTTAGGCTGTCCAGTAGGAAAAATTAGGAATAACTGGCTTTTTTAACATTAAAAATTAATCTATCTGCAAACATTTAATGTTTCACTGTGTGGGTTTACACTGGCTGGATGCCAAGTGCCCACCAAAGCCACTCTATCACTCCTCTCCTCAACTGGACAGGGGAGAGAAAATAAAGCAAAAAGCTCACAGGTCAAGATAAGAACAGGGAGAGATCACTTATCAATTACTGCCATGAGTAAAACAGACTTGACTTGGGGAAAAAGGTTAGTTTATTGCCCATCAAATCAGAGTAGGATAGTAAGAAATGAACTCAAATCTTAAAAACACCTGCCCTCTACCCCTCCCTTCTTCTTGAGCTAAACTTTACTCCTGATTTCTCTGCCTCCTCCCCCTCCCCAGCAGTGCAGGGGGACAGGGAATGGGGGTTGTGGTCAGTTCATCACGTGCTTTTTCTGCCACTCCTTCCTCCTCAGGTGGAGGACTCCCAGAGTAGGATAGTAAGAAATGAACTCAAATCTTAAAAACACCTGCCCTCTACCCCTCCCTTCTTCTTGAGCTAAACTTTACTCCTGATTTCTCTGCCTCCTCCCCCTCCCCAGCAGTGCAGGGGGACAGGGAATGGGGGTTGTGGTCAGTTCATCACGTGCTTTTTCTGCCACTCCTTCCTCCTCAGGTGGAGGACTCCTCACACTGTTCCCCTGCTCCTGTGTGGGGTCCCTCCATGCACTTCTCCAATGAGAGTCCTTCCTATAGGCTACTGTTCTTCATGAACCCATGCTCCAGCGTGAGTCCCTTCCACAGGGTGTTGTCCTTCAGGAACAGAGTGCTCCTGTGTGGTCACAGGGTCACGAGTCCTGCCAACAAACCTGCTCCAGTGTGGGGTCCTCTTTCTCCACGAATCCACAGGTCTTTCCAGCAGGCTTCTCATAGGGTTACAAGCTCCTTTGGGCATCCACCTGCTCCAGGGTGGAGTCCTGCACAGGATGCAGATGAATAACTGCTCCATGGACTGCAACAGGACAGCCTGATTCACCATGGTCTTCATCACGGGCTGCAGGGCAATATCTGCTCTGGTGCCTGGAGCATCTCCTCAGCCACCTTCTTCACTGACCTTTGTGTCTGTAGAGTCGTTTCACATATTCTCATTCCTCTCTCTCTGCCTGAAGTTGCCATTACGCAGCGTTATTTTCCCCTCTTCTTAAATATGTTATTGCACAAATTATATAAGTAGCAGAGAAATTATTTACATTTTTGAATGTAGAGGAGGTTTATCTGTCATGCAACACAGACTTCAAATGCAACTCTGCAAGGTCATGAAACGAAAAGGCTGTCTGAAGCTACTAGAAAAGAAAAGCCATTATGAAACCACATTGAGAGAGTAAGCAAATTCAAATACCAAGAATTCCACAAAACTGTTCTTAATTTATTTAAACCAAAAAAGGTATTGTCCATATCGACACAGATCCTGCATTACCTTTATTTCTTCCCCTCCAATTCTCTGTCAGGATAGAAAATCTAAAATATTTGAGAGAAACTCTTTGCCATTCTCAGAGTTTGATGTTTCTTACAGGACATTCCAAAACCAAAGGGATTTCCCCTGTGTGTACTGGAAGGAGAGGAGCTGGTGACAAAATTATGCTAAGCTGGTTGAAAGTGGGTTTGTGAGTAGTCTTCTGCATGGGTGTTTTAGATGTACGTTATTTTGTTGCCATAAAGATCAATATTGATCTTTGAGGGAGGAAATGACTGCTGGATTGATATATTTTTCAATTCAATAGTACATTCTTAGATCAAGAAGTAACCTTTCTATCCTTGTTATTTGGCTGTGTTTTCTTGTGGCTGAAGAACAGAATTTTTGTCTGCTTGTTTGTTTGTGAGCTCTGTGTGTTTTCATTTGTAAAAAACTGGTACAAACACTCAGAAGAAAATGAAGGACTCTGAAAGCACTTATATTTAGAATATTAACCAATTAAAATTTATATGAAGTAACATCTTTGGGCACTCAGAATGAATTTTCCAGCTCACTGTCTATGTCATAAAGTAATAAATTACCCGAATGCAATTTGTATTTGATACTAATAACACACTGATAGATCTTAAAGCAGAAAAGAGAAATTATTCTTCCAGTCAAAAGGATAACTTTTGAGAATATAGGACTGCAAACTAAATGCAATTACATTATCCCAGTCGTTTGGAAACTGGTAAGGGAGTTCTACTAATCATAAACAATCAGAAGCTGTGTTTTCATGCCTTACAAAGAAGGAAAATGGGCAATGTTGTATTTTGAAAATAATTATATTAGACTGAAAGAATAGACTTACTGTTTGAAAACAGATTTCTGTGCATGACTGTATAGTCAGAATTCCTGTATATATACCCCTGTGGTCCTTTCCTTGGTTACCTCTTTATCTGTGTGTGTACACAATTCCTAGAGGCCTAATAATGTGTTCAATCCTCTACTTGTTACCAATTGTTGTCTGTGCTACAAGTTTAGAAGCAAGGTAGGATTAGGCTCCTAAAGAATAGAAATAGTGGTTTGCAAATATTCCATGCATGTTGTTTTGATTCTTTTTTTAAATACATATTAATTTGACTATACTAATGGTATAATTGTAAGAGAAACAGTTAAATTATTTCAAAACAAGGAAGCTGGAGAGGCAAAGTGACTGGAGGATAAACACTTGTCAAGCAATATATGTGACTGTACACTGCATTTTGGAAGTGGAACTATAAATGCTTTTCTGTACATATTGGGACCAATAAACGGCACAAAAAGTTGACAGAGTTACACTGAACTTGCAGATTTTTCCCTTTTTTTTTCTGAGAATGAGAAAAAGGCCATTTCCTTATAGCAATGAGCTCTTCTGACATCTAGGAATTTCTGCATACTGCATCCAGTGATATCTTGCTCTGATCACTGTAAATGTCTCATCACTATAATAAAAATTGTCCACTGATATGTGTGTTCCAGCTGTTTTTTGCACACTGTTCTTGAGGTCAGTGATCTTATTTGTAGAATGTGAGTTATTTGGTTTTCTTGACTTTGATTGAAAATATGCTCCTCCACCCCCAAGGTTCCTAAGTACCTGAAAAAGCTGGAAATAAAATAAAAGTTAAACCATGATCAGTATACCTTGCCCAGATAAGACGTTAACAGCATATTGAATCTCTAGTGTATTGTTTGTATTGATTTCAGCCTGTAGAATAATTGTTGAAGTAAAAGTGATAGAAATTATGTTGGGAGAATGGTTGGAAACCAGGTGATTGCTACAGAACTCAATCTGACAGTGTGAGTTCTTTGAAATGCCATTAATTACTTTCTATGCTGTTTTGCTCTGAGGTAAGTGTAGTGGTAATGAAAAGTCAGAACATGAAAACTTAGCTTACTACAACTTGAATTGACTGTAGCCATGGGAAAGTGGAAAAAGTTGATGGGTGCTTCACTAGGAAGGAGCCATCTATCATCACCATGCAAAACCTAATGGTGTTTATTGAATAATTTGCCACGTTGCAGTGGTGCACAAAGACTATGCTACAGCCTTGGAGGCCTAGCAAGTTCAGCTTGGCCCTTTTGGCCTGTTTCTTATCTGGCTGACACAAATCTGTATGGATTTCAGGGAAGGGTTGAGGCTTTGTGCTTTACAAAGGTGTGTTGTGGATTAGCAATACAGCCATTTTGTGTGATATATGTCTCTGTAAGTGTATTGAGACAATGGAAAGAACATCTTGCCAGTGTAGCCAACAAAGAATATGTTTGGTTAATCCCAACCAGCAGTGATTTGGTGCAACTCTGTTTACTGGTTTGGTGCCTAGTAGGATTTGTGTTATGTCACCTAGGTTATCGAACTGTTTCAACATACTGCTAACATTTATATCAGCTTCTGAAGCTGTTACAATGCTCAGGAACTTCCCTAGTTGGCTGGCAATTACTGTAGTGAAAAATGCTTGGCAATCAGTGAAGTCATGGAAACTTACAGTACAGGTGAACTACTGATGTTTGTTTAGCAGATTTCAGTACCTTGTTGAGGTCTCAGTCACTGCCCTGAGGAATTTATAATCAAAGATGCATAGAGATAACAAACCCATATTGAGTTTACTTGGCTCAAAATTGTTAGCCAAGCCAAACATGACACATCAGGCATGAGAGATACCATGTGCCTTGCATTCCAATATTAGTGAGCCAGTGAAAATAATTTGAGTATTTAAATTAAATACAGGAGAAAATAAATTGGAATTAGGAGTGGAGGAATAGAGTGGAAAATGAGGTAACTTATGTTGCCCAGTGAAAGCTTTATCAGGATAGATTTTTATGGTCAAAAATCATGTGGAAGTTTGAGATAGGATTATTTTATTCTTTGCAGTAAACTGTTTACATGGAAAAGTGGCCCAGGAAATGCAAAGCTTCAATATTGTGTAGAAAAGTCAGGGTGAGAGAAATAGAGCTTAATTCTGGAAGATTTTCAATTATTCCTCAGCATTTTGAAGACGAAAGAACAAATATGAACTTTGTGTGGGAAATAACTTACCTGACTGCCTTTTAAATACTTTTTTCTTTTTTTTTTTTTTCTGGAAAGCAATTTGTTTATTGGGTCTGTGACAGTCTTGAAGCCCAGTCACAAAGTGTGTCAGCTACTTGGCAAGCTCAGTGCTCAGTTTGGGCTGTGTCAAAACACACTACTTATCACCTTGTGTCAGTGCTTCACAGACCATTCAAGTGCATAGTTTTGTGGGAGAATAGGCCATTGAATTTTAATCAAAGCTGTCCTTTCTTATCTCATCTAACTGTGATAGTGATGTGTTTTATGACTTTCAATTTATGTACAGGAATTCTCTTCTGTGTTTTGGCAGTAAGACCATAATTATCTGTATAACACAATTGTTACAGATCCATCATCAAGGTCCCCACAATTCTTGCTCAGTTTTACTGAACAGATTTATGTTGCCTTAGTTAGATGGAAAAGATAAAACAAAACTTGAGAAATAATTTGTTTCTTTGATTTCAAATTTGAAGATTGATAAGGTAGATGGGTTGCATAAATCCTGATTTGCCATATTCAACTTCTGTGTGGTCTGGATTCTTAGACTTTTTTAACAGCAGTTAGGATTTTTCTTATTTAATTTTTCTGTATGAACTGTGTTCACGTTTGTGTGAGATTTATTGTGAGATTTGATGAGTTTACATTTGCTGTTTTGTTTCATTTGGGTATTTTAATTTTTATTCTACAGCATTGTACGTGTTCTCATTTGTTCAGATGTCAAAAGCTTTGTCAGAAAATAAGAAAGAAAAATTTCAAGGGAAAATATGTATGCTGTAAAGAGAGAAGCAATAACCTTCCCAGTCCCAAGACCTTGTAAAAAGAATTATGGATAAAAAACCCAGAAGACTGCTATTATCGGGAGCTTTGAAGATGTGAACTTAAAAGAGCAAAACAACTTAAAAACTGGTAAGTAGAAAGAAGAGACATCAGAATAGTTAATAAAAGTAGGCGCTGGAGCAAAATGATGAGAAGGAAGGCTTAGAAAGGATTTTCGGAAAGAAGTTATGAGTTATGGGGAAGGAGAAGGTGAGGATTAAAAGAAGGTTAGTATGTCAGAAAGCCAGGTGCATTTATGGGTAAATTACAGAAACCAAAAAGGATTTAGAAGTAATGTAAAAAGCCAAGGTCCTGAGATTTCATTAGATTACTCTTTAGAGTATGAAAATATTCTCTTCTTTGAACAGGATTTTACCTTAATTACTATGTAGATTGCTAACTTGAAAAGTAACTTCAAACTTTCTATGTTCTAGCTTCTTTTTGACATGTTTTCTAAGGTGAAATTTGCTTTCCAAAAAGTCTACATAAACAATTCTGATGACTGGATTAGCCTTTGTCAGGCTATAAAGAACATTGAACATATGATTGAGGGATTCAGAGCATGAGAGGATATGCATATGGTCCTTGCATAGAACAGGACATCAGACTCAATAAAGTTTTTTTTCTTAAAATAAAATAAAGTTGAATCTATTTTTGACTGAAAAAGGGCTGATTACTAGTAATTAGGTTTATCTTCTGTGATGTATTTGAATATTAAGGGTAAACATGCAGGTGAACCATCCTGTCTGGTTATCTCACCTTGTGTTAAGTTCAGTAGCAAATATTAGACTTCTCATTTACTAAAAGGAGGTAAGAGAAAAGTATCTTTTTGTAATTAGTAGTAAGAAGTTATTGCTTCTTTTTGTCTCGTCCTTCCTAACATCATGCACAGTAAACATAGAATGAGGTTGTTTCAGATTGTTTCAGTTAGAGGAACGCTTCCAAAGGGTCTGTGGGTTACAGTCTAAGCAAGCTCAGGAGCACATTTTAATTCAGATGACCTTCCCAGCTTATGTATTGATGGACCCGTGCATTATTCTCCTCTTCAGTTTCCTGGTAGTAAAAGATATTTAAAATTTATAGTGGGAGGAGTAGGAAAGGGAAATGTCACTTGAAGAAGGAAAAAAAAAGGCAACAAACCCCCAAACAAATCCAAAAATCAACTCTGCAGGAGTAAGAGGCTGCTTTAGTGTAAAGGCAGTGGACCACATCATTGATTTTTTATAGAGCTGGATAGGAATTGTGGCTGTATTATACACGACCTGGATCATAGAATCATAG
>NW_008584830.1:0-18747 GCF_000691845.1 Merops nubicus
TTGCTGAGGGAATTTGCTTGAATAAAATATATGATGGAGCTTGGGTAAAGACGTGGTATGGATCCCACGCTTCAAACCTGAGGCAGAAATGGCTCAAGACTTTGCAGAAGTAGAATCAGAGAACCAGAGAATTCTTCAGGTTGGAAAAGATGCTTAATATAATTTAGTCCAACCATTAACCTAATAGTGCCAATAAACCGTGTTCCTCAGCACCATATCTACAGGTCTTTTAAATACCTTCAGGGATGGGGACTCCACCACTTCCCTGGGCAGCCTGTTCCAGTCTTCTTTGCCACCAGCTTCTCTACACCTTACACTGCAACAGCCTGCTCCTGCACCTTAAAGTTTTCCTTCTTGAGGAATAACCAGCCTTATTGGATTCCTTTGCCTTTCAGGACTGCCTGCCAAGGGACTCTGTCAGCCAGTCTCCTAAGCAGGCAGAAGTCTGCCCTCTGAAAGTCCCAGGTGGCAGTTCTGCTGGCCCCCCTCCTTACTTCTGCTTGGGATCCTTAACATCAGGAGCAAGTGCTATTCTACTTAAGTCTTGCAAGTGCATGAGGCCACAGTATTCCTTGGCTAGTTCTCTCTACCATGTTTCTTTTCACTTCCATGTTTGATCATACTTAACAGGCAACAATAAGGCTCTTTGATTAGACAACTGAATGTCCCTGCCTTTGATCTCCAAAAATACCCATGTGAGTGTGCTTTATGGGTCACTGGACTGATCTCTTGAGATAACTGGATGTGATCTTGGTCTTTGTTTCTTAAGCAAGCAACTACATTTATTTTCTTAATTCCATCCTAGAGAAATCTGACTTTCATGGGAGCAAGAGCTCCCATTAAGTAAATTATTAGATAAGGAAACTGAAAACATAAAAGGGACTGGTTGAGTCACAAGGTCAATGCAGCTGCTTCAAAGAGTAGTATGAAAAGAGTTTCAAGCTCCTCACCATCCAGACACTTGCAGATAATTGTTGTGTAAAGCAGCAGACATCTAGGTTATCAATCTTCCTCTTATCAGGCAAGGACATATTGTGAGTTCCTTACCAGACTTTTATGATTACTCTTAGTTATTTACACATTAACCCTTTGAAGTTTCATCAGGCTCTTCCAGGAGAAGTTTAGTTTTTTAATTACAGTGAAAAGGATTACATTCATTTTCTTCAAAGTATTACTATTGTGAATCCTGATGTAACAGGATGGAGAAGATTGCTTGTAGCACATCACATAATCAATGAAAGGAAACTTTAAATAACCAATGAATTCTTACCTGGGTGGAAACGCCCAGTAGATGATGTAGCATCAATTAATACAGGGAAGCATATTGGCTCTATAGAAAAGAAGACAAGATTCAAGGAATGGGACAACATTGAAGAAGCAAGACCTGCTGCTGCAAACACCTGTACCATAGACATCGTGAGGAGATCAGCATGAACATCTGTTTGTGGAATGGGAGCACAGCAGCTTGGTGAATTAATGCTCAAAGTAATCCCCTACTATACTCAGTTTGTTTCCCATGAGATGTTTCACTTTCATCTCAAGGCCTTTCTTTTCTAATGATATGAGGTACAAATGTGTGGAAAAGTCATTGTAATGGCTCTCAGATCTTTTTGAATACACAGTACATACTTGTAGTGCAGAACCAAGAACGATGAGGTGCAAGGGCAGTTCCTTCTGAACTTCACCTTCCTCAGACATTTAAGGTGACATCTGTTAAAGCTGTTTTAGTTTTCTCTCATTTATTTAGCTCTATACCCACCAGATTTTTTTTCTTTTCTCCTTAAGCTTGGCTAAGGTGATGGAGCAAAAGGACAATAACCAATTAATACTTGGGTTTTGTCCCCTCACAAAGGTGCAGAGAGCACAGTGGTGGCCTACAAGATGGGATCATTTCTGAGAATAAAACACTGCAGTCAGGGACCAGAAAGTTCCTGACAAGTGCTTAGCCTCTTCAGAAATTACAAAAAGATAGCTAGGGTTTCAGAGCCTTGCTCTATGTCAGGTGGTGTGACTTCTCAGAGATCCCAGCAGATTTGAGTAAAGTAGGTCTGTAATTTTCTAAGCAGAATGTAAAACCATTATCCTTTTTCTCTTGATGCATCTATTACATGGAGTGTGATCAAAGAGGAACATTGATCTTTGATTATTCAACTTGCAGTTCTCTTCCATGGTCTGTTAGCAGGCAGCCCCTTTCTAAGCCTCTGCTAGAAAATTCGAAGTCTCTCTAATCTTCCTGGTTCTGCTGGTAATTTAGTTGCTCTGTCATGCTTGCTGTCCTGATTTGACTTTCATTTTGTAGTTTATGTCTCAGCAATTCCCTTTAGTATTCAATATATCAACAGTCTTTGAGTCCCTGTGCTGAACTGTACCAACACAATGCAAATTCAATTAAAGTATGTGATGGCAAAATATTCTGGAGGTACTCCAGTAACGCAGATGTCAATGGCAGGAATGTCAATCCATTCAAAGCACCAAGTGTGTACAAAAATCGTATTCCTTGGGGGATTTGTGAGTTTATTTTCTTGGGTTTTTTTCTTTTTCATTTTGTGCTGAAAATGTCTTCATTTTATCATTTGGTCCCCTGTGATGGTGTTTTGTAGGAAAATGAAGAAAACTATATGAAACACTAAAAAGAGTTAACAGCCTAAATGTGTGGGTTTTTTTTTAAAAAAAAAAAAAAAAAAAAAAAAACAGAAAAAGAAAAGAAAGTTTATCTACATTAATTACTCTTTTGTTGAGTTTCAACCTAATGTACTCTTAATCCCTGGAGGCATCAGCTCTGGAAAGCTGTCCTTTATAATAATAAATGTGACAAATGAAAAAATAATTTTCCAGTTTACTGTATTTTTCTACATAATTACTATGACAAAAATAAAAAGGGAACTACTAATGAAAGCAGACCGAGATGCACTAGGTACCTTCAAAGTGATGCAGAAGTAGTCATGCACCCCAAATTCAATTACCTGTAAAGAGCACTAAGGACCAGATTGTGGCTCCTGTGCTTGTGTCTGTTAATTTAGCTGCAATCTGATGGAGCAGTAATGATTTTATGTTACTTTTTGGCTTCTTGTTCCCTCTAAAGTGTTTGCTCTTCCCGTAGGAGCCCTTTCTCTTTACAAACTGAACAGTTATTTGATCACTGACACTGCCACTGATTTGTGGAGTAACAGGATGATTAAGTATATTGGCAGGGTGCCTCATTTACCTACTGATAGGCAACAAACCCTTTGTCTCTTTTCTTTCTTTGTGATTTTTCATCTCTTTTATACTTCACTGAGCTCCTATTAGCAATTGACCTGCAATGTGGAAATGCAGTTGTGTTTCGTGATGGCCTTAGGCAAACAATAGGATCATCAGTATATTCAAGAGCAAATCAATTTTTCCATTCTCTGCAAGAATAAAATAACCATTTTGAGGCATCTGAATTTCAGTATTCCTAAAATCTGCACAGCGCAGCATAATTGCTAGCAGAGATTTGTCCTAATTGGCAGCTTAAGGAAAAAGACAGAGACAGTTTTTACCACTTTCCACATGGAAGGTTCTCCAGGGACTGTTGAAACAATTAATAGACATTTCTGTCTTTCTGCCTAAGGTGCATGACTTGCAAACAGAGATGAAATGATAGCAAATCACACGTCAAGGAGTCTGGGAGCTTTTCCCAAAGCAGATGATAGCCACTGGAAAAAGAGAGCTGAGGAGGAGAGGAGTGTACAGGGGACAGGAGAGGTTTTGTACACACTTTTCTCTCATTCTTCCCTTTTTTTATATGTGTGTGCCTATGTGCATCTGTAAAACATTATATCTGGGTTTTTTCCCTATGAAAATATTTGAGCTGTATTTTTTACTATTGTGATCAAATTAATTGGTCCATTACAGGCACTAAAGGTTTGCAAGGCATTTATTCACTGAAAGAAGGTTTAAATTTTCTTTTTTTTTTTTCATACTGAGTTATGCCAGTGTTTCTCCTACATCATTTTCTACTCTCCCTAGGGTTGAAACCCCACATTTCTTAATTTGTTTCTTTTCAACTTTTGTTTTGGAGTGGATGATGAACATACTACAACAAGAAGTCTGTTGCAAACCTGGGTTTCATAAAACAAGTGCTTGAGTTTTCCCTTGGCAACTGACTAAAAATAATCAAAGGGAAACTCTGTGCTGATGTCTTAATATGGATTTTTTGTATAATAGTCTATAAGACCATTTTAGATTCTCTCTGGTATTGAATAGACGCAAATAAGTTGTTGGGGTTTTTTTAAATTTAACACCTCCACTGATTCCCCATGTGCTCCATATGGAGGCATTACATCTGTGGTGTACTTCTGCAGTGAGCAGCAAGCATCTTTCAGTGTGCTGTCTGATAGCTTGAACTCTCACCTCAACCAGACAGGCTCACTCCTTTCTCACAATAGTCTCACTGCTACCAGGAACTGTCACTCTGGCAGTCACCGTGTAATCACAGCAGACACAGCAAGGCCCTACTGAAATGCTGGGGTCTGAACCCTGAGCCCCGAATTAAAGTTGACATATGGGTGATTCCCACAGCCCTTCATACAGAGGGGGTGAGTTTGCCTTATAGCTTCCCCCCAGGGTGCGGCCGGCCCTGCAGGGAGAGCCATAAGGGAAATGAGCCCCAGGGGTCCCGCACTGAGTTGGCAAAGGTCAGGTGTCTGCTTGGGGATAAAAGCTGGGACCACTGGCAGGGAGTCAGGAGTGTCTGTCTGTGGAGTGCACTCCACAGAGCTTCCTGGTTCAGGGCAGACCTCCTGACTCTCCCTGGAGCTGGGCCCCGGTCTGTTTAGGCCTTTGTGAACGCGGGCTGATAGGGTGAGAGTCGCCATGTGGGCACCTTTCTCTTAGATGTTTAACTTAATGGTCTGGCTGTTTCCCATGCCAGCTGTGGGCAACCTCGGCTCACTGTTTTTACCACCTGTTGTGGGCCGAGTTACGTCCTGTGGGGGATCGTTGGGGGTAGTGTCAATTATGTACCAGCTGATTGATCTGTTTTTACCCCCAGTGATCATTCATGGAATGTCCTTCTTGTATACAATACAGTCTGTGTATTGGTTCATCTTCCTGCTAGTGGTGGTATCATTTTTGTTGGGCCTAGTCATTGGCAAAATACCTACCCTGGGAGAGGTGTAGAAGATGCAGCCATAGGAGTATTTAAGTGCAAAGAGCTATTACCCTCCACCCAGGTGGAGGTGTGAATGTGTTTAACTGGCAGTTAAATATGTGTTTATTAAAACAGGAAGCTTAGAAAGATTAATTTGGTGTTTTCATAGCATCTTTTATATTTAATATCTCATTAAAATCAAGGTATAGGAAAAAATTATATTTCAGCACATAATTCTATTAACCTCTGATCCTTAAGATGCGTTTTAGCTTGTGCGGATCAGCCTAGGCACTGGTTCTAGAAAAGAGACTTAAGGAGAGAGCATAGAGGAAGATCAAACAAGAATCTTGCTACCACTTCTCTCACCTAAGAGCCATTAGCTTTCCTGCAGCAAATGATGTCACGTTCATGTTTTGGACACATTATTGTGCTCAGTGATGCCAAGAAACCCATGTCCCATTTACCTGACTTGAAAGCTTATCATAACAATTGCCGCTTTTATCTACAGCAAAGTCCAGACATCTGGCTTTTGTTATGCATAGTTGCTACAGAGGAGAAATAATAAAATGATGTTCTTTAAATGCTGGCTTCTTTTCCTTTTTCCCAGTTTCCCCTGAATGACATCACCTGGAATGAATTTGCACTCCAGATATTGCAGCACTGCAGCCGTTGTGTCTCTCTGTATCTCCTCTTCTGCTCATGAAATATATTCTGGCTTTTGCTATTCAGGGCACCTGCCTGTAGTATAAACAGATGCTAGATTTTAAAGTGAGCACTTCACCTGTGTATGTAGTGCCCATTCGCAGAGGTTAAGCATGGTCTACTGACAGTCAGTGTGCTCACCTTTTTCTAATGCTTTATTTCATGGAGTTTGTTTTTACTCTGTGTTTCTGGATGAACACCATTGCGATGTAACTGTTCTTCAATATGTGGTCAAACTGCTCTTTAAGGAAGGTTTAAGAAAAGAGAATAGTCGTCGTGATCTGAAAATCCTAAGGCTTATCACCCTAGTTTCTGAAAATTTGAAATATTTCATTGGCTAAGGACATCCAGAACTCCATCTTTACCTTCCAGGTACAATGGCAGGATAAACAACCATGCCATAGAACTGAAACAAGGGAGAAGCTCTGCTTCAACAAATTCCTTTCAACTATCAGTACAAGGAGCATGAATGTGAATTTTATGAAAATTCCAGATAAGAGTTCCATATGTGGGAAGAAATACATAACTAGTCCATGGCTTGTTTTAAAGAGACCTGTGCTAGAAGACCTGCACATCCTGCAGGTGTCTGAGCATCTCCAATTTAGCAATACCCATAGATTTTAAAACCACAGGGTCACAGCTTTGGTCTTGTTTATGTTTTTTCCAACTTCTTGGACCTAACAGTGGAAGGAAAAGAGGATATTATAGTTAGTCTTTGATCCCTTCAGATTCTGGGAACTTCCAAGTTGTGCAGCATTGGATGGACCTCTTAGTCACAGCATGCTGCACAAATCCCATCCATGGAGAGGTTCACGGGCATGAGAGTCATTGGAGCTCTTGGAGGATTTTCTTCGAAATAAACAACTCTATTTATCACTTCTACTGTCAAACAAAAATGATGTTCACAAGAACATGACACTTCACCTTGAGATAAAGAAAGGGCATGCTAGTGATGTTGTGACTGACTGGGATTCTCTGATACAGTCAGCCACTGAGATTTTCCTGCAGCCGTCTGGTGCAGGTAGCACAGCGCAGCACAGGCCTGCACCTGCCTCACGTCGGCGCCTAGGTGACTCCCCAGCTCCTCGGTGCGCAATGGCCTTCTGGTTAGGACCACTACAGATGACAAACCCAGACACAGTTGTCCTCATTTTTTTCTTCTGAACAAGTTGACAGTCACAGAATAAATTATAACAGCATTTTCATGTTTTTAGCCTGAATGGTTCTTATGATAACAACAGAGAAATACTCAGACATCTTGAATGTGTTTTCTAATATATATTTTGTAATATAAATTTTGTCGTTTTAGCAGTGAACAAGCATCATTAGATGTTTCATAGGAAATGCTGATGCAAAGCAAATTATCTGCAAACTTGGGCTGTAAAAATGTAACCAGGTGTGCTAGGAGTAAAGTCAATTCATCATTTAATTTTTATGCCACCGTAAAAACCTAGTGCAGATTTCCAAATCAATTGGAATTGTTGCCTAGCATCATAAATGCAGTTATTTCTGCTCTTTTGGGTTTGCATCCACATGCTTCTGTTACCCCTTACGCTGTATCTGTTATAACCTCAGATGCCTCACATTCTGTAGTGGATTCCTTACTTTCTTCTCCGTGCTTTTCCCCGTGTCTTTACAGTGGTCGGTGTACATCCGCGCTGCTGTCCGCAAAGAGAAAGGATTGCCCATCCTGGTGGAACTGCTTCGGATAGACAACGACCGGGTGGTATGTGCAGTTGCTACAGCTTTACGAAACATGGCCTTAGATGTCAGAAACAAGGAGTTAATAGGTATGTTCTTTCTAAACAGTCTGTCTATTCTGTGGGTTTGGTGGGGCTTTTTGTTTTCCAGTTTACAGCAGAATGAGCACAATGAAAACAATTATTCTCACATCCATAGCACAGTTTCCTTAATTCTTTCTCTAATATGTCATATTGAGATTTTACGTGACAGCTGAGTGCTATATTGCAAAGAATTGTTAAATTAATTAAACATTACGCAGTGTTTCATGATCTGTCATACTGTAGTCTCCAGAAGAAAAACAATGGCTTTGTTTTGCTTTAGCACTTCATTCCTAGGATGGCTGCAACTCTTGGGTCTTCCAGATGAAGTCTCTAAGCAGAGCAGCCACTCATGATCCTTTTTGCAAGTAATTTTGGAGTCTTGAAGTGGCAAATCATACAGAGGTTAGGATGGTTCTACAAGTTTATTGGGCAGATTAGTAATTCCAGCAAGGAAACTGGAGATGCTTCAGTCACAAACACATATGTATGCAGTAAAGGAGGAGGATAATCGTTTACTGAAATCATTATTGCCTCTGAATTCTGATAGTATGGTAAGCAAACGTCTTGGAAGTTTTTGGGGGGGTCAGTTGAGGAGGGGGTGTGTGGTTTTTTTTCAGATGATCATTGAACTTTTATTTTCATGTCCTGTCTTTAAAAAATAGTCACTTCCTTGATTTTTCAAGGAAGTATTTCAACAGTCGAGACAAAATTATTTCTTTTTCTATACGTTAAGAGCATATTTTTAATTAATTTCTGCAAAGTTGTTAATTTGTTGCCATTATAGCATACTTCTCTTCCTTTCCTTTAAATTATAGAATTCCACAAATAGATACTTTGACCATAATGTTCTGTGGTTTGTATCCAGTGTTATCTCAGGGTTAGTGTTCCATTACAGCAGTGCTCTGCAAGTGGTTAAAACAAGGCAGTCAATCCTCTCACATACTGTGTGAACTAAAGAGACTCCACTGACAAAATGTTGTAAAGCAAATAGAGGTAGAGGTTGGTGTATAGTGTAAACCTGCTGTGATTGCCCAGGGTCTGAACTCACGACTAATGTGTTACCTGCAAGACCAGCCTACTTGTTCAGCTTTTGCTCATGCTATTGTAGATTAAATTGGAGTGAAATTAGGTTTGTTCTATGTATTGTGTTCAGTTTTCAAGAAGCAGGATGTTGCATGTGTGTTCTTAGTGGTCTTTTGTTGTTTTCTAGGAATTATAAAGTAGAAAAAAATGGTGAAGTAAGTATGTTAGGCCATCTAATCTGAATTAATAACAAACACACTTTTTTTTATTCTCTCATGATTCCACCTCAGCATTCAGTCTACAGCATGTCATAATCTCTATTATTTAATATCATATTCCTTTATTTGTGGGACTTCCTCTACAAGGCTCACAAACCACAGTCATAAGGAGTCATCTTATATAATCTGTTATCTCTACTCCCTGACATCACAAAAATGTGTTTGCAATTGAATTTACAGAGTATAAATATGAATTAGATTACATATAGTTGCATTTTCTCTGTTCTGATTATTAGTTTTTAATTGAACATTCTATTTCTTTCCCAAATCCACAAATTTAATTTAGCAAAGTAGGGCTATACATGTGAAATTGAGCTGTCTTGATATTATGTGCCATTCAAAATACTGTGTAAATTATGGATAATGAGCCTGTGCAACCTCAACGTTTTAGTATTTTATTAAATTTTTGAAGAACTAGTAGTAGAAAAACCAAATTTTTAAAAGGTGGAAAAAGGTCTGTTGAAAATAATACCTAATAGATTTATATAGCCAAATTGAAATGGCTGTTCGGTGCTGCTCAATTTAAGGTTTTTTTGTGGGGTGATTCTGGGGAATTGTACTTCATAACTGCAGTACAAATTTGCTGCAGTTTAAAAAAAGTCCAAACATGCCAATATGACAGGGAAGTTACAACTCTAGTTCTGGAGCCATTTCAGCTGTGATCTCTCTGGGTTCACTTCTTTCACTTTCATCACTGGACTTAAAAGAAACAGTAATAACACTCATTATTTCTTGTGTTCCTGGGTAGTTTTTAGCAAATAGAAGATATAATAGAACTAGTTTTTGGAAATGCTAAACACCTGGAGTGGTCAAGGGTTTCAACTCATGTTGTATGTGGTCCATTTTTGTGACTGTTAGAGTTCCATATACTGTACTTAGCTGTTGTTAGAGAAAGGAGGACTGAAAAAGGGTTTTTCAGGCTAGTTGCTGAAGCATCTTTATGCATAAGCAGAATTGACGTCCAGTTTATCTTTTCTCTTTGCAGTTTTTGCTTCTACGTCATATTCTTGTGGTGACAAACTTTACCTCGTAAACTGGAATTTCACCCTTAAGATAACCTTTTTTAAAGGTGAATTTTCCAATTCTGCGTGTGTGTATATATATATATATATATATAGTAAAATTACATAAATAGAATTGAGTTGGTTGGGTTTTCTTAATACATCTATAAAGCTTTCTTTTCAGTGGTGCTGTGGTTCTATTCCTGGTTGACAAATTTTTACTGAAATGTGCCAGAGAATGAAATATTTCTTTCTGTTGCTGCCAAGTAGACCATAAATCAGTGTTGAAGGCATCTGGCAAATATATCAGAAGGACATTTGCTAAAATTCAGCCTCCCCCAGAAATGCTGTTTTTAACTTGAGGATTACCTGCAGACCTGGTGTTCCTGGCAGTGCCACAGCAGGATGCCAGTTCAGCCAGCGCCTCGCGCTGGAGCTGCCCCACCATCTTCCTTACAGACTTTTGTTCTCCAAAGCCACACTCTGTTGGAATGATGTCCAAAATCTGCTAACTTAAACAAGGCTTTTTTCTTCAGATAGAGGAAACTTGGATCTGCTGGGCAGGGCAGAAAGGCTTAAAAATAAAACTTTCCTGTAAGCAGCATCTTTGCAGGATTAATTGTTTCCTTGCAGGCTGCTCTAGCAATTTTCAGTGGCTTTCCAGTTCAAATACTGTGGCAACTGATGACACGGACCAGTTCAGGAGTGAAGCTGAGACGTTTGTTTTTACACACACACGATTTATATACTTTTTACAAGCAAGTCGTGGTAAATCTTCATGAGTCCTCTGGACATCCGTGATGGTCATGGTGACTGTCCATTGGTTCCTCACTCTCCTCGAATGGCAGAAGTACACGCTGACCACACAGATCAAGCTCTCTTCCTTATCACATCAGCCTGTCCCAGGGTCGGCCAATCACGAGTTCTTCCTTGCTCTCACCTGGGCCCCCACACCTGTCCAGACTCCCGTTCCACAGCCCACTGCACAGCTCGAATTTATCACCCTCAACAACTTCCCCTTTTTTGGTTTTCTATTTGTGCTACCATAATGTTCTGAATAGCTTTATCCATTAAGCGTTGCATACATTGAATCAAACATGGAACACAAATTAAAAAGCACACAAAAATACACAGGATCAACAATCCTAATAACAAACATTGTTTCACCCATAATCCTAATCCTGCAAACCAATCACCAGATAAATTCCAACCATCATTTTCCTGCAGTTGTGATAGCAAGTCATGTAATTCATTGATGCTTTTATGAATGGATTTAGAGTGGTCAGACAAATTCATGCAACACATGCCTTCTCCCAGTTTGTCCTGCTTGGCATAGGTCTCCAGCTCCCCAAAGCCGATCTCCGACAGGGAGACGTGGCACAGGCACACAGGAGACCCCACCCCCTCTGAGGATGTGCCCAAGGGGGGTCACTCTCCCGGTCTGAGCCCATCCGCCCCTTCTCCACCCGTCGAGCAGAAGTCAAGGGCTGCTCCAAGGCGTGCCCCCGGGATCAGGCCCTCACCCCACAGATTGCTTCTCTCCGCTCTGCTCCTCCGGCCCCACCGTCCAACCCTCCCACTCTGGGTCCCGGTTCAGTCTGAATAATAAAGGCAATGCTTGCAACGTTTCTACATCCCCTTCAGCTGTCACTTGCTTGCAAGCAGCAGCCCATCAGTCATGGAGATCTGGAGGAGGATACAGATCAGGCTCTTTTTCAAATGGGTCAGGTTCCCAGGGGTCTGCTCCAGAGCCACCCCCCACAGCACCAACTGGTTCCTCCTTAAGACTTCGCTGATTTTTTTTCGGTGAGAGAGCAGGCAGAGCTAGGGTGGACTCTGAAGCACTAGAAGGGTAAGTAGCTCCCTCAGACTCATCATTTCCCAAAGAGGCATGTTTTTTCAGCACTTCAGAGACTGATCACCAGGGATTTAAAAGGGCAGCAACCATCTTGTCACCTTGGGTGTATTGGTCCCATGAAACAGCTCCCACGTTATCCCATTTTTCAGGGTCAAAAATGTTAACAGTATTTATATCAGGGTCTTGGCTACGGGCCCATAGTAGAAGTCTCTTTAGATTATTTTCATCTAAAGGCCAATTATGCTCCTTGAGAATGCGCTTCATGTCATCAAGCACATTTCTCTGTTCCTTTGATATGGAGCTCCCAATAGTTCCAGCTGCTTACCTTCTGTCTGGCAGGAAGGTCCGTAGGTGCACATTTTGAGCTTCCTTTCAGCTCTTGTAGTTCAGCCAAGCATTGCCACCAGTATGGCCACTAAGCCGTCTCTTAAGTCCCTGTTCGGGCGCTTTTTGTGGCAACTGATGACACGGACCTAGCTCAGGGGTGAAGCTGAGATGTTTATTTTTACACACACATGACTTATATACTTTTTACAAGCAAGTCGTGGTAAATCTTCATTGGTCCTCTGGACTTCCATGGTGGTCATGGTGACTGTCTATTGGTTCCTCACTCTCCTCGAATGGCAGAAGTACATGCTGACCACACAGAACAAGTTTTCTGCTTGACTTCCTTACCACGTCAGCCTGTCCCAGGGTTGCCCAGTCACAAGTTCTTCCTTGCTCTCACCTTGGCCCCCACACCTGTCCAGACTCTCGTTCCACAGCCCACTGCACAGCTCGAATTTATCACCCCCCACAAAATACCTTCCACACAGTCCTCTGGGCTTCTAGGAAACTTTCTGTGGGTCACCTGAGCCTGCACTGTAGACCTGTGTCCTGCTCTAGACCAACTCTGTTTTCCTCCCTAGAGCCTCCCAGCCAGCACCAGTGCAGCAGCCTCCCTTCTTGCTCTTCCATCTCCCCACTTTGCCTGTAAGAGGCTTTCCAAACCAAGATTCCCTGTTTGATCCTGGGAACGAGACAGTTTCATCTTTCTTCTATCTGAAACACAGCCAGCAGTTCTCCTCTCTGCTGCCGTCCATAATCTCTTTCACGAAAGAGAATATGAAATGCACAGTTAATTGAAAACTGTGACTTGTTATTCTACCTACACAAGCAGGTACAAACTGCCCCTGTCAGTGAAATTTTTAAAGGATTAATCTCTGTCCCAAAAATTGCATTTGCATTGTTCTTGTGCATGCATGGCATTTACCTTTGATTTTAAATTATATTTATTGTGGCATTTTAAAGTGGAGTAGCTGGTCTTTCAGAAGACTTAAGCTGATCTTTCAAGCTGCCGCAGATGAGAAATTTGTCACTATTCATATACAGTAGAATATGTACGATATAGGATTTGCCCTCTTGAAGTACAATTTGGGACCTGGATTGTTATTGCATTTCATACTGTTTAGTGATAAGTCCACAGGATACAGACTTTGGAGTTAATGCAGAGTTGGAGATAAAGTTTGTAACATTTCAGTGCACAGTTTTGTGCTTCAGGTATTTTTATCAGTTTTCTCTTACCCTGACAGTGGTTTTTAATGCTATTCTGGGCCAATGTTCATTGAGGGAAGTATTGTACTGGTAATTTAAGAGCACTGTTCTTTCTTTTTTCCTCTTGGCTTGTATTTTTCTGGTTAAATATAAAAAGTTCTTAGAGACTGGAAATATTTTGATCACTCAACCCTGTGGGGAAAAAAAAAAAAAAAAAAAGAGGACACTTCCCCCTAAAGGTTTTTGTTGACTTCTTTCCCTGTGTAGAAGATAGGTTCCTATATATCTCTGCCCTTGAGATTTGTAGAGAATCCATGTGTCGACGCAGGGCTCTGGGACGTTTGATGGCATAAACCAAGTGTTGCAATACTTAAGACATCCTTTTTTTTTTACAGCTTTATCGCTGTGAAAGCATGGTTTAGACAAGTGAAGTTAGTGGTATAATTTCTGTCTTCCTCACAAGGTTTTGAATCAAGTCCTGAAACAGGACCTGCTTCAGGGTTAATTTTTTAATAATTATTGCCAAATTGGGGGCTACGAGGTGTCAGTACTGAATTATTCTTAATTCATTACTCATCTGTTGGTAATGCAGTCATAAGATATACAAAAAATTCAAAGATACCGTATCATATTGTTATTCAATATATGTTGGAACTTGCTTCATTTTGCTAGGTGTCTAAAAGTTCATTGTCCGATATAAAGTATGTGTATTAGACTCCCTTATAGTTGACTGAGGGAGAGAAACTCCCAATAAGTGATTAATTTTATCTAACATGATAAAATGGATCTCACCCTGTGTTACTGTCTCACTGTTGTTGAGTGATGAAATTATTTTAGTGAATGCGTAGATTGCCACTGGGCATATGCCTTACTGTCTCACAAGCGGTGTAGATGTATTGGGGTGCCTAAAATAACTAGGGTTTGTTTCAAAGTTGTTTTTCTAAATTTGAGAAAGTTTGATTAAAATACATATCAGGAGTTCACAACTTTAATGAGTTGTTAGACTTGCAGAATAATTTGTGCTGGAAGGAACCTCAGGAGATCATCTTGCCCAGCCTTGGAATCAAAGCAGGGTCAGGCATGTTATTTCAAAGTGCAGTATTGACTCACCTTTGGAAAGATTTGCTTTCAGCTGTTAGGTTGAAAATGCATCAGCAAGTATTTGCATTCTCACAGCAGAAGGCAACTCTTCTGGAGCATAAATAACTACCTGGGGTTCTCTGTCTTAGAACATGGCACATTTTAAGACCATAACTTTGTTTCTGTGTTAGTAATAAATCCGAGTAAAAACAGTATTCAGTTTTGTAGTTGCAAGAACAACAGCTGTAGGAAATTGTAAGTCCTAATAATGTACATTGATAGAAAAGGTGGGGATGGTTTGGGAGATGAATAGATCAAATACGAAGTTTTCATCCCACTTATAGTGTCCATATACATTTTTCTCTCCTTTTTAAATATGAGCACTTCAGAATTTCTCACACATACGTCTGCAAGGATATGAAAGAGAGACAGTGGACTTTTTTATTGAAATTTTAATGGACTTATAAAGTATCTTAGTCACTGAAATGTTAAATTGGCATAAGTTTGCAACACACAAGATGCCAGAAAGCATTAATCAAGAATTGTAGACATTTATTCTGAAAACAGAATAGTTGCTGCAATTCGTTTGTGTCAGTTTTTATTGCACTTCATTAGTTGTGTTTATTAGTTGAGATGTGCAAAACCTATTTTACAATAAAGAGATACCTGAATAAGAAGAGGCTCATCATGAAGAAGTTGATATATGAAATGGAAGATATGGTCATGCATTAATAGCTGGTGCTCCTTATTCTGTATCAATGGAGATGTTAGTTAGGGTCATAAATGCGTAATTAACCTTTGATGTTCTATAAAACCTATATGGCGAAGTCCAGACTCCCTGGTTTCTACTTTTGTATACAGAAGCTACCTGAGAATTTAAACTGATAGAAGTTTAAATGTTAAATACTTTTTCCATTACAGTATGAAAGCCTTGTGTCGAGGAGATTTTGATTTTCCATGTGCCTTTACCCACTTGTGCATTGCCTTTTGCTCCAGTTTATCTGAAATATTTTTCAGACAAGCAGACCTGGTAGTTATAGAGGTTAGGAAGGTTTTCTTCCTCAGCCATTTCTTATTTAATAACATTCTCAAGCAAAGCTATTTAGAGCGGAAAATGGGGTTAGTAAAACTGAATTCTCATTTTTAGTATCAAAGTCAAGATCAAGCTTTTTCAAGACTACATTAAGTCTTTTCACATCTGAACTTCCCTATGGCCTAAGCATGTCTGTTGGATTTGGAGGGATTTTTCTCTACCATGTACCATCTAAAAAGACTCCTGTTTTAGCTAGTTGAGTTGGCTTCTGCTGTGGACAGTAGAGAGCGAATGGCACGACTGCATGTTCATCCCACTTACCTCTGCCACCTGAAGTCTTGGATCTTGCAGTGGAATGGGTCCTCTGTGAAGACACAGAGAGGTAGACAAAGACTCAATAACTAACTTTTTGGTGACTGAATATAAACAAGTAATATCCTATCAGAAGCTGTTCTGATAAAGCAGAATAAGTACTGTCCTGGACTGCTTTAATTAGCTCAGTAGACTTTACCAGACCAAGTACTGAAAAAGCACTACAATTTTTCATTGTCACTCTAAAAAAAAAGAGAGAGCTGTATGCAGGGTCAGATGGAGTAGAACCATTTTGGTTGGAAGAGACATTCAGGATCATCAACTCCAACCGTTAATCCAGCACTGCCACCACTAAACCATTCTTTCATGAATTTCATTCTTTCATTTCTTTAATGAGGATGCTGTGGGAAGCAGTGTCAAAGGCTTTACTGAAGTCCAGGTAGACAACATCCACAGCCTTTCCCTCATCCACTAAGTGTGTCATCTTGTCTTAGAAGGAGATCAGGTTCATCAAGCAGGACCTGCCTCTCATATACCTATGCTGACTGGGCCTGATTCCTTGGTTGTCCTGTATGTGCCACACGACGGCACTCAAGATGATGTGCTGCATAACATCAGATCCTCCTTCCAGCCCATCTTGCAGATGTGTGTGATGAGTGTCACATTTTCTAACCTTCAGTCAATGGAAAGTGGCTTGATGAGCACATCTGCCCATGCATTCAGTACCCTTGAGTGGATCCCATCTAGCCCCATAGACTTGTGTATATCTAAGGAATGCAGCAGGTCACTGACCATTTCCTCCATATATGGAGGTCTCCTTCTGGTGCCCATCCCTGTCTTCAATCCTAGGAGGCTGTGTAGCTAGGGACCAACTAGTCCTACTACTAAAGGCTGAGGCACAGAAGGCATTAAGTACCTCAGCCTTTTCCTCATCCTTGGTCGCTGTGGTTCCCTTGAAGTGGAAGAACCCCAGATGCATAGCTAGGTAACAGAAACTATATATCTTCTTCAACTATGTATCTTCTGTAAGTTTGAAGCAGGAGCTCAGTGTGTCCTTGTAGATTAGATAGCAGAACTTCAGTAAGTTTGAAGCAAGGAGCTTAATTGCTCATTAAGTCCCACAGCTGTGTGCAGACCAGCAAGAACCAGAGAAACCAGCAATGTGTGCCAAGGGTGAAGAGTTTACTGTGAGGAAGACTGCTGCCTTCCTCCTGAAGACCCCAGCCCATGACCACTAGATGACAATGCGCAAGTGCAAGTTTGGAGGAGCGATTCCCTTGCACCCGGCACCGTAACCCATAATAAACATACCTGCTTTATAGCTCTCTAAGAGTTATACAGTTTGTTTCTGCACGTCACCCTCTATATCCAATAGAGGATGAAGATTCTCCCTAGTCCTCCTTTTGTCATTAATGTATTTATAGCAACATTTTTTTTATTGTCTTTAACAACAGTAGCCAGGTTGAATTCTGGTTGGGCTTTGGCCTTTCTAATTTTCTGCTTGGTGATTGTTGTCACTGCCTGCCTGGAAAATCTCAAGTGGATAATAATCTGAGGGCCATACCCGGTGTTGCATTAAAGGTGAGCGTGTGACATTTGCCTGCCAGAGCCCAAGGGCTCGCACTGACCAGTTTTACAAAGTCAAAAATACATCTGAGAATTCTGTCTCAGGGCCCTGGCTAAGGACTTGCACTGAAACAGTGTAAAAGTTAAAACTGTTAGATTTATTAAAGTAACAGTGCAATAGGTTTAGAATTGTCGTTGATAAATCCACTAGCTGCAAAAGGACAGTTGAGCTTGAGTTAGTAATTCCCAGGTACATCCAACACAGTCAGAGACAGAAGTCTGTGTAATAGTGCTAATAAAGAATAGTGATGCTACGAAAAGTTATACCATATATTGAGGTTCAATTCTTACCGAGAAGGTGTCCCTGTATTGGGTGGAGGAGTAGAAGTACAGCCCGTCAACTGTCTTTGCTACACTAGTCTTCTTCCCCCTGAGATGTATTGCTTTTGTGATTTTTATATCCTGATCCCATCTGTCCCTGCCTACTAGGTGATGCTGAGCATGATTTGGGTGGACAGTTGAGTCACACAGTCATGTATGTTTATCATGTACTGTCATTACCATTAGTTGGGGGCGTACACTTTAATATTAATTTTGCCATTAATTAGGCAAAGGTCTTCACTTGGACACTATGACCTTCAAGGTTTATGTAAGAGTTGTTTGCTGCTGTTTGTTTACCCAAAACAGGACCGTTTTGATAGGTCAGCTCAGCAGATCCCCACCGCCAGAGACAGCACAAAAATCTTATAAACTTAACCTTTCTCCCAAAGTGCACTAAATTAGCCTGTTTTCCTGCTTCATGGCAAGCCAGGCCACAGCTACACATGGGCTTCTTTTATAGGCATGGCTTTCTGCTGAGTGGGAAGCATCCCTCCCTGGCCAGAGCTGGCAGGGCTGTCAGTGCCCTTCCTGTGCCCCCTTCCACAGGAGCTGCTGTGCCTTGCTCTGGCTGATGCACCACACTCTGCCCGCTCGGGGCACAGCGCAGCTACACGGGGTCTTCTTGTATAGGCATGGGGGTGATCACCATTGCCCTGGCAGTGCCCAGGCCTCATCAGCATTTTTCCAGGAGAGCTGCCAGCTCCTGGCAGGTCTCTTCACTCCCCCAATGTTTTCCTACCGAATAAAAAATCTCAGGAAAACCCTTTTACACCAAGATCTACCACTCCGGTGTGAGTCAGGCCAGCTCCGGAGCAGGTCCCCTCAGTGCCTGGCTTTTAGTTTCCATTACAATGCATTTAAATCTCCAGAGATCTTGGATAACAAAGAATACTTCTTTCAGAGATCTGTTTTTCTTTGCAATGCCAAGTCAAAGAATCACACAGCATTTAATCTCCATCAAATATGACCAACATGCTTCACAAATACTAACCACAACCCAGCCCTAGGTCAGCCATTGCCCATAGTAGAATTATCTAAGAGAAAGTGCCTCTATTTCTGACTTCTTCAGCTCAGTCTTCACTG
>NW_008584831.1:0-10281 GCF_000691845.1 Merops nubicus
CCCCACAATCCCAGCCACCCCCCCCCCTCAAACCAGTACAATGAGCCATAGTGAGGGAGCTTGTCTTGTCCATGCTGCCTTGGAGAGCATGGTCTGAAGTGCATTATCACCAGCACTCCACCTGGGAGAAAGCTAACTGGAGAGGTCCCAAACTGCCAAGAATTAAACTAAAAATAAGCAGTGTAAATAGGTGATGGGAAGGCCAAGAATTGCATTTACTCCCTGACAATTTTCATTTAGGATTAGAAATGTACCAGTATAAACAAACTATAGTGATGTCTGCACATATGCGGAAGTAATGGCATTTCTGCTTCTCTCCTGACTATCTTCATGACAAGAGTAGCTCTTTAGACTACATCCAAGAAGCCATCCATGAGGCACCACTGTTTTGATATGAGGTCAGTGTAATCCAAGTAAGTCTGTTACTGTCTGAACAGAAAGCATTAGGTGGTGTGTGTTGTCGTGGTGGTTTTTTTTTTTGTGTGTGTGTTTTTTTTTTTTTTTTTTTTTTGTCTTGTTTTGTTTTGTTTTTTCTAATTTAGGCCAAAGATTGCTTGCTGTTTGCACACCAGAGGACACAAGTTGGGCAAGGCGTGCATTTCAGAGGATCTTGGAGGATTTGGAAAAGTAGACTGAATTCTAGTAGCTTTCTCTGCTGAACTACAGGTTATAAATGACATGTTAGGTACCTGACCAGCTCACTGAACATCTGTCTCCCTAATGTCTCTCAGACATTTGATGTAGTCCTGCATGACATTCTGATAACAAAATTATCACTGAAGAAAAATCAGTGAAGTTCTCTTAAAAGGATTAATACTAACTCAGTTTGTCAAGTGATAGCTTGCCAAAACTACAGCCTTTGTGCCCGAGAGATATGCTTTTTAAGCATTGATGTTATCTCTGCTTGGTTTTGTATTTCATCATTTTTTCGGTAGAAGATTCTGTTTTGCAGTCATTTTCTTTATTTTTCAGAAACATAGGGGAAATATATTTGCAATAAAAATCTATGTAAGAATAAAAAAATATCCTAAAGCTTTGAAACTAGAAGACTTAATTTATCCAGTTTTCATATTCTTTATTTTTTTTTTTTCCCCCTTCATCCCCACCCATCACTCCCCTGGGAATCTGAGATTTCAGCGTTTTGGTCTGTGTCAGGAAAGGAGAAAAACTCATGGAATCCTGGAGATTTTGCAATATGGAAAAATCATTTGCCATCCAGCTCTAATTAAAAACTTTCTCTAATTAAATCTTAATTGACAGTTTCAAAAAAAATGTAATAATGAATCATACTATGGAGCTAGTCCCAGTGCAATCTGTTCTTGACCAAATGCTATATAACATCCTTATCTGTAGTCTTGAGAGAGTATAGTCATTGCATAAAATTTACAGGTGACAGGAATGGGTGTTATAGTAAATAATGAGGATGCCTGGTTTCTACAAACAAGTTTGGTGGTTCCCTGAGCAATGGTTTTAATCTGAAATACATGAAAAGATATACCTTTTGCAAAGAAGGTAGGTCATGAGTCCAAAAATGCTCAAATGAATGCAGAAATACTCAACTGTTGTGGTAGCAAAGCAGCTTAACATGAGCTCTCTGTTTGATGCTGTAGCTAACAGGGCAAAACAGCTTTGGTGCATGCATAAAGGCAGAATATCAAACAGACATGTGGCGTTGATATCCCCCCCGTGAAGATGCTGCAATGCAGTGCCTGGGCCTTGTGTCCATATTGCAGAAAAAATTATGTAAACTTTGGCAGTTGAGAAAGGAGCCACAAAAATGCTACTAGTTCTGGAAAGCTGATTGTATAATGAAAGACTGAGAAGTTTAAGGAGTTTCCTAATCATATATCCAAGAGATGCTAAGTTGGTTATTGATACAGTTTATAAATCAAAGAATATCAGGCTGTAGCTCGTTCTTAGTGTAGCAGAAATAGGTGTAAAGAGATCTCACTTTTGGAAGCTGAAGTCAGAAAAGTCTGGGCTGGAAAAAAAAGACACTGTCAACACTGAATGAAAATAAAAACTGGACTGCTATTTCTTGGAGTATAGTGGCTTCTCCAAAGTCTTTAACCCAAGGCCAGATGATTGCTGAAATGCATGCCTAACTGCAGAGAGATTGACAGAAGTGTTAATGTGATGTCTAAACAGGTTTAGGATGTGCTTTGCAAACACCATAAAATGATTGTAGGATCTCTGTCCCAGGCAGGATGGGATCCAACAGAGGCCTTCAAACCTGTCCCCATTTTGTTCTCTAATTTTTCCTCTCTTTTTTTGTCATCAGTATTGTCATTTGAATGCAGGATGAGGCAGATGAACTCAATGATCTGGCCGGAAACTAACATAAAAACAACAAAAAACCTACCCCAGAGACTGAAATGTCCTATTCAGAGCAGTGAGTGATCTGAGACCACGTGTATCTACACAGACCTTTCTAAATGTGCTCATTTTCTTGCTCAAGCATCATAACCACGTGGACTGGTCTTGCCCTGCCATCTCAGCCAAAATGTTCCATGCAAAGGTTCATAGTCTTCATTTCACTTGAGACACAAAAGGAACAGGGCAACGCAGTCCAGACAACAGCTATAAAAGAGTTTTTTACTTTCCATTAGCCAATGTGGATCCCAGAGGTTAACTGGACCATAAAGGGACCTGTGTCCCAGAATGCTTCCTTGCTAGAGCTTTCTACGGTCTGTGGATTAAGACTTTTTTTTTTTTTTTTCCTTTTTCTCAAATGCCTCAGTTTGTTGCTGAGGGACAGGAGAAGAAAGACATCTTGCTGCTTTCCTGTCCTGAGGAAAGATGATAGCCTCTGCTCAGCAAGCATTTACAAAGCCAGTCAAGCCAAAGTGCCTTTACCTCAGGCACAGAAGTAAACCTGTAACTCACTAGAGAATGCTTTTTCCAGAAAACTGAAATGAATGCAGTAAGTGGGGTATTCTTAGATCACTCTCAAGAAGTTAGGAAGATAAGTTGATAGCTGTGATATATTTTGAATTTTATTCTAAATTGACTAGATCCAAAGCAATTCTGGGTGCCTATTTACTGTAGCCATAGAGGATTAGTACAGATGTCTGGAATGTGCCTTCTCTAACACAAAAACTGGGGAGTATCAGGTGAACTGGAGGATGGCACAAAGATGGTGGTATATCATGTAAAGTTTATTAAAGATGTGGCACTCCTGGCAGTTTACAAAGCCAAAGTTTGATATGGGTTCACATAGAGGTATTTGTGTGAGAAGAAAAAAAAAAAAAAAAAAAAAGTGACTATGTGATGTTAGAAGAATACTAACATATTCCCCAAACATGCTCTTGGAAAATCCTGTTTGCCTCATTCTTCTGCTCTTCTGTAGGCACCCCCTATTTCTTGCTGCCAGAAACAACACTGAGCTTGGTGGGACCTTACTCTGACTCACTTTTAAGTTCATCTGGTTAAAACTGTTATTCTATGGCTATATATTCAGCATCTCACATTGACTGCAGGAATTTATCATTTCAGGAGGTGAAATTATCAGCCTATCATTTCTGACTATCATCTTTAATTTGACATTCCATTACAGCTGGTTTGCAGCCAGACTCAGCTGTTCAAAATCCTCACATTCAGTTTCACATTCCTTGAGACTACTTGTATGTAAAAAGCTTCCAGAAGTATACGTGGCATTTACTATGAGAATTTTCTTCTCAAACCAGTGGCTCTAAGGTTTTGGCTAGATTGTTCTTAGTCTCTGTGATGCCTTGCAGTTTGCCTTACAAATTCAGCACACTTGTCACATGACAGAATTGCACAACTGAACTGGAAAGAGAAAAATACTGGCTCATTCATGTGGTCTGGAATTAAATCCATCAGTGTTATTCAAAGTGATAAGTAGAGCTTACATGTACAGTAAATCAGCCAGCACAGCATGATAAATTATGCTTTCCTTTCTGTCAAAGGATTTTTGAATCACAATTGGAATATCTTTCCATGTTCAAACTCTGTATATGGAAGCTAAAAAACCCCAGGCCTTGGCTTACACCCTGAGTTAAGTGACAGTGTGGTTTTAAATGCATTAAGGGTTTTGTTTTCTTTTAAAATAATGTATTTCTGAGTAACTTGAAACACAAATCTCCTTATTTAAGAGTATATTAAAGTGAATGAGAAAACAAAAAGGAAAAACAAACCACAAAACCAAACAGGCATTTCTGGAATAGGAGTATCTACAAAGAGACACATTCTTATGAGAAAGCTATTCTGGTCAAATTTCCCATGTAGACAGACCTTTAATTAATGCACTGTAAAACCATGTGTGGAAATTCTCATTCTGATCTAAGCTGAAATTATATGTTTAATTTGTTTCCTCAAACTGACAAGTGTAAATGATACAACTAATTTTAATCTGGATACTAAACTTTTCAACATTTTGGCTTACTTATCTTTAACATCTATTTTGGGGCTTGTCTATATTCACAGTTATACAGGTTTAATTTGAGGTATCAACATATTTAGGCAAACCAGCGCAAGATATTATGCAGCACATTCATTCTCATCTGGCCAATCTTACTTGATTTCAGATACATTTAAACTGAAGACGAAAAATGCACTTTTGACAGACAGAATGTCCGTGTAGACATCTGTATTATTTTAAATAGAGCTCTGTATGTCTGTATGTAAACTATCATTCTCTTACACTTGTTTGTCTGTTATCTGTGAATAAAATACATGAAAGACTAAACTTAAATGTCTTCTTTTTCTTGGATTTAAGTGATACACATTCAGAAAACATATTCCATCAAGCCTGGTGTAGGACGGGAGTAGTTAACAGGGCATGGACAGCTGAGGGCAGAAACCTGAAATGCTTCATTTCACTAGAGGTGAATGAGTATTGAGTAATTGTGCATCTTGTACACCTTCCCTGAGCAGAGCAGAAGTCAGTTCTAGAGTTATTAAAACATGCCAGTACCACATAAACCATTCTATCTAGTTCTCACTCTGCTTTAGATCTGTACACAGGGTAGTCTAGGTACCTACTCAGTACATCAGATGCTCTCCTTGCTACATGTGGTAACTATTTTAACGAGGAAATCCTAATGTTGATGTTATTTATGGGTCATCATGAAAATTAGTATTTTCCTGCTGAATTGCTTCAAATCTACTTTATGAAACTCACATAGTCAGAATGTTGCTGTACACCTCTGATTCCAACGCAGACATAGAATATCTAATTCTACCACTGTAATTATCTGCTTGCTTCTCTCTTGTGTCAGGATGTTACAAATGAACCTTCTTGCCCAATAAGAAAAAAGATGATAGCAATTACAGTGGATTTTGAGTAGGGGAGTGAGGAATATAAATGAGCAGAAAGGTGCCAAGATACCAAGACTAAACCATCTGGCTTAGTGATGGTTGTAAAGTGAATTTTTAACATGGTGGGTTGGGGTTTTTTGGTCCTGATTTGAATAGGATTTATTTTCATGTCCTGAGTATAAACCTCTTTAAGAAAGGTCAGTTCAGACTAAATGAAACATTATTAACAGAGTCTGTTTTTTGATTCCTTGAAGATACTTTATCACAAATACTTATACAATCTAATTGCTAGTTAAAAAAAATGGAGAGAAAGAGAGAAAAAGAGAGGGAGAGACAAAACAGGAAGAAAGGACATTACTTTCTTTTCACACTTGGGTCTTTGCTTTTGTTTGTTAATGAATTCCTGCATTTCAGCAGCCACACTCAGGAGAATGCTGGAAGGTTACTTCCCATAATGAACACAATCTGATATGTGAAGGGCACATCTGCAAATGCTGCTGTAAATCTGAAAGGTGAAAGCCAAGCGAGAGCCATGAGGGATAGTGAATGAAGGCAAGGAGATACAAGGCTTGCTAAGCGACAAAAGGTACGGGCTGCTAAAAGGGTAGTGGGACAACATCTTTCTCCATAAAAGATCAGTTGTATTGTTATACAGAAGGTATTTATAATGGCTGTGCAGAGATGTGGTGCAAGACCTTCTGGTCTTTTCTGCTTGCTTTCACTTAGAGCTGTGTATCCTGCTTCCCTTGAGAATTTCTTCCAGCTCTGTATTGCAGCCAGTTCAATTAAAAACCTGCTGAATGGTATTATTTATTGTTGAGAGTGCCACAATTATCAAAAAGCAAGTGTCCTTAATTGCTGTGATATTGAGGCTGCATGGTCTTGGACACAGACTTCATAACAAAGACCATGTAAAATGTTTGAATACAGTTTTATTTGCTTTCTCTTTCTGTGATATTGTTTATGACAGAAGAAAATAACTTAAGATTTGATTGGTATAGTGTCTTTGAAAAAGTCATAATATTGCTGCAGTTTTTTCTTTTATTATTCAGATGAATTTTTTTTTCTTTTTTTTTGAGGGGTGGGTTGATACATCTTAATCTCTCGTCACACTTTCACTTTGCCATGAGGCATTAGAATAATCAGTGTGTTTCTTCTATGTTTGAATTTCATTATTATGTTTATGCTCCACAAATTTTTTAGATTTTTTTTTTTCTGGAAAAATATGTAAATTGATAACTTTTAAGCATGTATCAGATAACTACTAGTTTTCAGCTCATAAGAGTTACCATCTACAACATGTTTCCAACTGTTGCACTTGGTCATCCAAAGACCAGAGACAACACCTTGTAAACCATTGGTCAACAAGACAAATGATGCAGCATAACTCTCCTTTTTTATTTCCACTACTGAATGTTGTCAAAAACCTGCCCATGACCTGCCTATATATGAGAAATTGCCAGAAAAGTGATAAAAATAGTGATAAATTAAGATAAATATATCTGAGACACTCATAGACTGCTAATGGAAAATCCACCAGTAAAACCATAGGCTAACTGTTATACCCCTATTAAATACTATATGCTTAACTTCAATATAGACGCCACGTGTATGAAGGAGATCTACATTAGAAATGGCAGGTAGCCATAAATTGTCTCCATTCTATAACTTCTAGTCAGATTTTTTTTTAGAAATGTGATTTTCTTTTTCTTCTCTCTATAATTTCAGTGAAGAGATCATTTAAGGAAATTTCTTTTTTTTTTTTTTTTTTTTTTCTTAAAAAGATACATAAAGTATTCCAAAAGAAAACTGCAATTAAGTTTCATAAATAAAATGTTATATTAGCAGTAAACTTCACATTACTCTGTATAACTTTGAGTCAGGTGCATGCTTTTATCCAGACAGTCAGAATTCTATTGCCTTTCACTAAATGAAATATCTAAAATGATGACTGAGGTCAGTAAATAGCAGACCTGCTTTTAGAGGTAAATGTTGTGGTAAAGCAGACAATCTCAAAGAAGAGAAATCAATTAAAATATTTTTAGTCAGAGACTAACTCAATCTGTTTCTTTGGTATGGAAAGACAATCATGGTTTAGTACATTACTGTAGTTTAGAAGGTTACTGTCCTTGAGAGAGTTCAGTTCAATGTGTTTTACTTCAACACAGTCAGGATGGGCTAAAACCATAAACATTGCCAGTTGCCAAGGCTTACCTAAGGAGTGACAATTTGCTCTATATTGATAACAATCAGTTGCTCTCATTAGCAATCACCAGCTATCAGTGCCTTCTATCTTTTAGTGCTTGTATTGAGGGAAATGGTGAAAAAGATCGTTGACTTAAATGAAATCAGATTCTTATTCTATATGTGAAATCTGCTACTGTAGGGTCTGACAGATTCCCAGGTGCTGATACAGCTGTGTATTAAAACATCGACATAAGTTTTATGGTACGTTCAGACTTATTCTGAATTTTTGTACAAGAGCAAATTATATCTGATGACTGCCTTCTTCCACAGCCTTGAGAAGTACACTTACATCAAGAGTTATGACAGGAGTTCAGCTGTGTAAAAGTTAGCTGTTTGTCTGAGCTCAATACCTAACCTCCACCTCTAGCAGATGGAAAGCATATAAATCTTCCAGAAGCTGATTCATCCCCAGGTATCGTAAGAAATCAGCATGATGTACAAAAGAATATCACAATAAATGCTATTGTTAACAGTCTAATGCTGACATAAAGTGGTTAGCTTTAATTAGAATAAAAATTGTTTTTCCTTTTGTCTAAATACAGAATATTGCTGAGTTTTGAGACTAAAGGAAATTTTATGAGCATGAAACTTCTGCTTATACAGATTTTCATTAGCTTTTTTTTTGCAATAAATTATCTTAAAACTGGAATTGAATCTTTTTCTTTCCCCAAAGTTTAGTGGTTTCTAGTTGAGTCACAACAGTATTTGTTACTATTTTCTCCCAGTTTTTAATAAAATCTATATTAAGAATATTTTTTTTCTGATTAAGTTGTTATAATATTGAAGAGATTGGTTATGTCTTCCATTGAGCTCGGTTGCTTTTTTTAAAATTGGCTTTTTCCAGGAAGGAAAACATAGTTTTAAAATGCAGAAAAACAACATAGTCCTTCCCCTCCTACCCTCATCCTGCTTTACAGTGCTGCCTTTATCTAAGAATCTTCTTTGTCAGGTTCTGGGTCAAATCGTGGGCTGACACTACACCATGACTTCCATTAACCTAATGCCTAACAACAGTGCTGCAAATCTGAAAATAGAATGTAACAGTAGCTGTTGCCTGCTGTTACCCAGCTATCAAAAGTAAAATTTTTCCATAAAACAAGTGGCAGTTGGCTTTAGTATTTTTCTGAGTGTTTATAATGCAGAAAAACTGCCCAGTGTATAATCCAGCATTTGAATGTATGGACCATGACGTTCATGAACTTTGTAGTAAATTCTGTAAATAAAATAATTTTGTATGTGTAATTTACACTATAGATCTCAAAGTGTTTTATGAATAAAGATTAGTAAGGAATTGATATAAAGAAACTGAGAAAACCAGTCAAATATTAACTATTGCTTGATTTTTTTGAAAGCCCCATAGAGACACCAGAACTGCAATTGCTGTTTTGTCTGAGCATAACAAGAATGACACTGTCAGTACCTTATGTCTAACTTGAGTGTGAAAAACAACTGCTCTTGAAAGCCTCTGACTCAAGGCTAAGCCCAAAAAGGGCCTCCTTAGAAAGAGGTAATTCAGGTGCCTTGTTTGGGACTCAGCCCCATCTCAGTGGACTCAATTGGAATCTTTCTAGTTACAATAAGGTTTGGGAAAACCTTTGAGATGATGAAATAACCATTAAAACACAGAAGGGCCTAACTCCATTGTTAGTGTATTTCTCTTAGTACAAGCAGCATTTCTTTCCCAAACTGAGGAAGTCCCACATTTACTCAATCTTAGCACCGATCCATGAACTAATCTGGCACCAGTTTTAGATTAAATGCCCTTACAGATGGTTGTGTTTGGTGACACTTTAAATGTACTTTGTTAACTCTGAATTTAATTTAAATCCCTGCACAATACAATAAACGACAAATAAAATTAATTTATGGAAAACATATTCTCTTTCTATCTGAAGGAGGATGTCAACTATTCTTGTAATCATTTTTACATTTAAGGTAAGGAGGGCAGACAGGCAAACAAGTCAAATAAATATTCCAGCATTAAGACAGAAATGTTTCTACCTACGTTTGTTAACTGCGAAAATGGCATCTAAATGATACAAAATAGCTTTTTTCTCATCTGTATATTGTCTTTACTGGCATCAGCTGTACCTCCCCTCCCCTTCATCTCAGCTTAATGTTAGTTACTCTTTTATACATGCATAGCATGTGCAAGTGTAAAAAAAAATAACCTTTTCTCTTGTAGGAGCTTAAGGTGGATAAATCTTTGATGTACACTGGTAAGCTATCCTAATCTTTGCAGGCACTTTACGAGATAAAACTCTTTAATATTCATTCCTCTTGGAAAGCTACACAATTGATCTCATGAAGATCTAAGTAAATCTAGGATTTACTGCTAGGATAATTTGATACACATCTTTTTAAAGATACTTAAAATAATCAGAATGTCTCTATAATTGGCATAACTGCATTATACTATGTTAAAATGTAGTGTATTTATCAACAAATATTTTAAAATTAGTGTGCAGAGTATTTCTTGATTCTTCCAGTTTCAAGTACAGCATCAAGCCAATGAACATTGAACAGATCCTCAATCAATCAAAATGGAGACTTTCAAGACCTTAACACTATTATTATTCTTTTCAGTTTGGAACTTTATTACAATTTAAAATAACCACAAACGATATCATATTTCACTTAACTATACAGACCAAGACTTCAAAATTCTAATGCTTCTCATTATCGTTTAAGCTTGTTCTGCATTTTTCACAATTAGGCAAATGAACCAAACATGTAGTAGCTTTCACCTTTCCT
>NW_008584831.1:10312-33996 GCF_000691845.1 Merops nubicus
AAAGCGATATTGAAAATGTGTTCAAGCTTTATTTTGATCAGAGCTACCAAAACATTATGGAAAACATAAATATCAAGATTTTTTTTCTTATACAGGTTTCCCTCTCCTAGCTAGATCAGTACACTCCTTTAAGAAGTGCAATACATCTTAACAAATGGTTTCAAACTATTGCTGAAATATGATTTAATATGCTGCCTTTTTCAATTATTGTGGGCAGATGATTTTTCCCATGTAATAGCACTTAACAACTTTTTTATTGAAAGCGAAACAACCCTTTAGCCCTGGTAGATCAAAACCACTGGTGGTTGTTTTGCTCAAACTTTGTGTATAGTGTATGTTACAGAAAATCAAAATGTCTGAATGGAAACTGCTTCTTTCATACATACTGGTATACTGCCTAGCACAACAAAGTCTTGCATTTCATTCAGAAACTGTAATAGATAAGCAATGAAAGATAATAAACAGTAGGAACTGTAATTGTTGGTGTTTGTATTATTAATGCAGAAACTGCCTCAAAGATATTCAGCTATCTCACTTACATCCTCTTGTACCAGTTGGTCTTCTGCTATTCTTTCTTCATCAATTAGGCAAGGATATGTAATAAATTAGGATGAGTTCGAACTCTGCCCACATTGTTTGATTGGTTCCTCCCAGTCACGTTCAGTGTTTTATACACTGTTCATGAGGGCATTGGAATTCATGCATATGGCCTTGTAGCCTGAATAAGTACAGCATCAGCCCTCAAAGGCCTATTCTGAATGAGGCAGACATTAAAAAAAAATAAAAAAATTTAAAAAATCACTATAATGGTGTAATGAGTTAAGTTTATACAGTAGTTTGATAAGTGTAAATGTCAGGAATTTTTTTTTCCCTTGCTTTGCTTGTATTCACAAACCTTTCTGGCACGATGGGTTATTTCCTAAATAACCTCAGTGGCCCCAAACCGATGGTATCCTCGACCAAATCACACTCTGTTGGTCCCTTTCACATCAAATTTTGAGGCATTCTGGTTCATTATAATTTACAGTTTCTCCACAACACTTACAGTACTATTATCAGTCAAGCCAGACTGTATATCTTTGGATTTCGTTTGCATTCCAGGCTTGCTCAAGCTGGTCTTATTGAGATCACTGAAGAACATAATTTCCGTATTTAAATAGGATTTGCATTTCTCAGGCTTTTTTAATGGTGTCTCTTTTGAACATTGCTTTTTGAAGATTTGCCCTGACATTCCTACCTGGAAAGTCTACAAAAGACCATTGTGGGCTCCGAATATTCTTCTTGCTGTTAGCCTAGCAGAGGGCATTATGACATGTGGGGTAAATAATAGTTAACAAAGATAACAAGGACCTTAATACAGGGCAGCATCAAGATCTCTAGAGCAGCTCTACTGTAAAATCTCAATGACAGTCCTGGGTTTCTGTGAAGCTAGAGCAGCTGCAGCAAATTGCTGATGATGTTAGTTCAAAATACAGTAGTAGGAAGTCCAAGCAAACATACACCCAAACGAAGACCAATTTATTTGTACTTTTGCACAAGCTCTCAGGGTGTTTAAAATCTAGCCATGAGTCTGGGGCGTTGACCTTCTCTTGAATTGAGCTGCCTTTCTGTATAGGGCTGACTGATAGGGCAGGGATCCAAACACCTTGAAATCAATCTCAGTGAATGAAACTTCATGTAATGGATTACTTATCAACTTAAACACTGTTTCAAATCACCAGGTGCTGAGATGAAAATACATGGTCACGTTCAAACTGATGCTTCCTTTAGTAGATCTATCCAGACACACAGGTATAAGCTGGAGTCCTGAGCCAAACATTTCAAATTCTACATGAATTCTGTTCATACAGAATATTGAATCCCAGGAGGTGAATCAATCCACAGAAAGTAGGTCACCTATGTAGTTGAAAGTGCTGGGAGCTCTGTGCGTAGCTCAGGTCTGGCCTAATTGCCCAGACTAGGAACTATAACTGTGTCTGATCTATCACGTATGTCGTTATCTCTTCAAGTGTTATTCTCCCCATAGAGATAATTTGGGGAATGATGTCCATAACTATCAGGCAATTCCTTATTTCCAGGGTGGTGTGACCCACTTTGATCTTGTGGGTTAGTAGGTGGTGGAAGAAGAGATGAGATATTAACTTTATAGCTTCTCAGACAACCTCTGAAATTAAACTATTGTCCTGTATTATCATATATCTTTGTAATTCCTCTGTACTTCTGAACCCCAGGTCACAAACTAGCACACTATGAAGCGTTCAGCAATTTCCATATCATAAATCCTACTAAGGATGAAAGATTCTCTTCTGAGTATTACTGTCCAATTTCTGTAAGATCAGGATTAGCTTATTTAGGGAAGCTACAAAGTCTGTGGCTGTTTCACCAAAAATTAAGCTCAGCTGTTACTTGGAGATTCTCCCAAAACTCTGTTTCCAGAAATGCAAGATTACTTGCTTTTCCTGACAATGCTGTCTGCACTGAAAATCCCTCCCATTACCACTTCTTTGAATAGCAGTGAACAATACTTGGAGCAGATCCAGATCTTATGCAGAACTGAGCATCAGTGACGATTTTTCTGTGAAATGCCTTTAAATGTGGTATTTGATTCCTAGTGAAAGAGCAAGTTCTTCTGGTTCATCAGGAAGCAATTTTTGTCCCATGAAAATGGACAAAAGCAAAAAGCAAAACACAGGAAAACTCCAGCCTGAGTATTCTGGTATATTTGCAATCCAAG
This sequence comes from Merops nubicus, assembly GCF_000691845.1. Taxonomy (NCBI): domain Eukaryota; kingdom Metazoa; phylum Chordata; class Aves; order Coraciiformes; family Meropidae; genus Merops; species Merops nubicus. The sequence continues at coordinate 13,047 of NW_008584831.1, forward strand.
ACACATTAAAAATTGGGTGAGACCATAGCACATCCAGTAAAAACGTAATTTTATTAAAATAGGTAGTTCTTAGAGACATTCTTATCTGACACACAAAACCAAACCAAAACAAAACAAAAAACAAAACCCAAAAAAACCCAAACAAACAAACAAAAAAAACCCAAAAAACCCCAATTCCAAAGGAAACAAAAGCTTGTAAAATACTTAAAATGCTATCCCATTGGCCCTAATTACAAGTTGTGTAAATACCACAAAAATAACTGTACTATGTAGCTTATTCATATGTTGTTAGAAATCCACCTTACCCTTTAGAAAAACTGGCCCCATAAAAGACATTAAAAAACAATTTACCAATCTCAAGTTGATATTATGCACATTGTACCTGCATTTCCAAAAATAAAGGGGTCATGCCCTTTCTTCTTTAAAAGGGCACATGGAGATTCTTAATGAAATGCTGCTGAGAATCTAAAGCAGTTAAAGGCAACTGTGACTAGAGGAAACCAATTTGTAACCATTGGTTTCACAGCAGGCTGTCATCTCTCTCTCTCTATTCATTTGCTTGTTTTCTGGTTCAGTAAAACTCTGTTCTACTATTATGTTTTAATGGCATGGTAATCCTTATAAACCTACTAGATTTTTCTGGAATATATTTAAGAAAAATAAATGTATAGAGGCTGGTGCCACATTCTGTAATTAAGATTCCCCAGGCATGCGGGCGGCTGAGTGGAATCCAAACCCATTCACACTTCCTACTCACAAACAAAGCTCTGGTTGGAGTTAAGAAGCCAATGATAATGTTTCCTAACACCCTACATTTTAACAGAAAAATAACTTTAAAAAAAAAATATCCAACCTCGGAGTATTTTAACAGATTTAAAATCTCAGATGTGTCAGCAACTCTCAGAGTGCTAATGAAGCGTCCTGCTGCCACAGCTGTGTGGTCTGGAGCTAAATGTGGGCTTATTCCAAGTCCTGAATTCAACCTGCAGTAGCAAAGGGTGAAGGGATGTGGCTGGACCACTTCTCCCAGTGGTTCCCATACAACCTTTAAGGAAATTCGCTTCTGGAAGTGGAGACTCAAAGACACAGAGTCACAAGCCTAGAAATGCAAAATCCAGCAGCGCATTTGCCAGGGGAAATATACTGTTTTCCAAAGGTTAAGTGAAAGTTCAGTGACAGAGGTGTACTCTAACAAGGATGGTGCAATTTCTACCTCTCTCTTTATTCCATTCAGGAGAAACACCATGCCAGGACAAAGAGGAGAAAAATGAAAAAGGAGCAGAAATTGAAACATCACATCTGCCCAGCAAAAGTAAATTCAGTGGCAAAACCTGTGGCAAACTCTCATGAGTACAACTGTACCTGAGAGGGAAAACAGAAAAAAAAAAAAAATTCTCTATTTCCCTATCTCCTCTTTGACACAGAGAAGCCAATATTTGTCCTAAAAAGCTTCCATTGGTGTGGGAGACCATTAATACAGATTAGTCACTAGTGGATGTTAGCATTTCTTAGGTACTGGCAGTTGTATGTCGTTTAAGGCCGTATTACAGAATAGAATAGGTGCATTGGATTGTGAAGAAGCTGCCGGCTCGGGCTGGCACTCTGCTGGCTGTTTCAGTAGCATTAGACACCTTCCACCTTCCTTCCCAGGGAAGGGCGTTAGGTGCACAGGCAGGAATATATACAGACGTTTTTCTCACACTTGTTCGTGCTCTTCTGAAATTGGCAGCCTTGGACTGAGGTACAAAGATAGTTAACAACACCACAAAATGTTTACTAGTATTTTTATTCTATCTGCAAAAAACTACTAGCTTGTGAGAACATTTTATTGTGCCCTGCCCACATCTCCAGAAATCGTTGTTTGTGAAATCAAACAGATCACTTTGGCTGATTGCACAGTAAATCAGTGGCACAGCATTACTTACATACCATTCATTGCATACTTTAAAATGTCAGCCTCATTTTCTCTATGAGACAAACAACACAATAGTCTCTGAAAATGTCAAGTTTGGCTTGTTTTTCATCCTGCTGCCTTCACACTGAATGGACAACCAACCTGGTCACACACAAACCCCTCTCTCAGAATGTCCTGAAAGTGTCAGCAGCTTTCCCAGAAATAATGTGAGAACACCCATGATGTTATTGATTTGCTTAGAGAATAATGAAAACCATAAAAATTAATTAATTAAAAACAAACTCATAGTACATGATGGATAAAAGAAGGGAAAATAAAATCTACATATTATTCCATATCAGCTATACAACCAATAATTTTCTGAAACCTTATATCAGTCTCTGATCCTCTAATTCCTTTAATGTTTTGAATGACACGAACCTGTTGGCAGAAACCTAACATAAAGCCTGTGCAGCTCATAGGCCCAATTAAGTCAATTTTTACAGCAGTGAGTATCACCAACTGAATGTTCAATATGTGAAAGCAAGCAGAAAAAAAAAAAAAATTGAAAACCTGAGTAGATTCCTACTGTATTTACAACATTACCAACATCTTTTTTCTTGCTGTAATTCAATTTACAGTTTGCCTTAGGGAGAAAACCAACATGACCAAATTACAGCTGGGAAAACTGAAAAAGAATTTAAAGACATTTTCTGGATAGATACCAACCCATTTATAGTAGGAAAAAAAAAAAAAAAAAAGAAAACAATGGAAGAACCAGACACACATGCAATGAAAAACTTTGGGGAGACACTGTTGTTTGTACTCTGATCTTTGCTCACTCAGGCCAGATGATGAAGGGAAACTTTGAAGAGTCTCCCCCTCCGAGAAAAGATTTTGCAGCTAAAAGACCCTGAAGCACACTCTATAGGAGCAGGCACCTGGAGATTTTCAGAAAGCAATGCCTTTCCTTACCTGCTATCATACCAAACACAGCTTCAGTATCAGCAATAATAATTTGTCCCAAATCACCTTGACATTTTGTCTATGTAAAATCACCTGGACCGGCTGTCACTGCATACTGATCCACAAAAAGAAACTAACTGAATAGCAACATGAGCGCTGAGGGTTTAATGGCATGGGTGGTATAAGAAGTTGAATGGGGAAAAATAGTTCCTCAGTCCCCTCTATATCAAGAACTAATATATTTTCCTTTAGTTTTTACTTCTGCATGGATGCTGTCACATTGTTAATACAATTCATCATTGAAAATTAACATATTAGGAAATCACTAAACATTTATTCCAGGTACAACTTGTAATCCACAAAAGGAGAAAGTCAAGATGCAGGAAACCTCAACTGATGTTCCTCTGACTGCCCCATTCCTTCTGAGTGCTGGGAGAACTGCTCAGACTGCAACTTTCTATCAGCTCTTCAGGTTTTTTTCCTCCCTCATTTACCTTCTAGTCAGTAAATCTATTATTGGTAAAATGCGTTGGCCTGGGATAAGCTTATTCCCGTTATCAACATTTCTCCTATTCTAAAATGGATTTAAATGGTGACTAATAGCATTTGTCTTAATCATTTCTGCAATTAGCTGTGCAAACCTATCTAGTCAAAGATACAGGAATAATTAAAGTGGACATTTACATTCTTTTTCATTTTTCTTCTTTCCCGTTATCTCTGGCAAGACATTCCAGGGCTGCAAATACTTTTTTCCTTAAAAAAAAAAAAAAAAAAAAAACAAAACCAAACAACAAAAACCCCCCACATTTTGAGAAAGTTCTTTGGGAAAAAATTTACAGGCTATATGTCTCCTTTCAGTTATGCTACAGCATCTTTGAGTAACTCGAGACATCTTTATTAAGTCCAGTCTTTACTGTAAACACGAATAAAAGCTGAAGTCTCTTATATAAACAGTTATTAACCCTTATTCAACTTTCCTGTTTGTTTGCAATTGCCTAAATGTCTGAGTCACAGGGCAAGATCCCACTCTACTACGTTCTGTACAAACATGGAGATTCTAGCATATGTTTTTGGATGCCTGCCAAATGGCTGATGACTTGAACAACCTAGAAACAGACAATGATTTTGCGAGAATAATGGAAATTCTTGTTGCTATTCATCCAGCCACACTTGCACTCCACAACCTGCATAAGAGCAAAGACGAACTGCTGGCTGAAATGTGCAAGGGCAACCAGCTGTGCCCTACACCCAAGTTCACCCACGTACAGCAAGCACAAGGAGAGGGACATCAAGAGGCCACACACCCAAGTACTCTTCATGTGGAGGTAGGAATGAGGACCCCACCTGAGAAGATATGGGCAAAGCTTATTTGGATGGTCTTTTTTTCACCCTTTTCCACCATGCATCTGCAATGTAGGTTTCTAGAAAATGAGTCACGTGTCACCAAAGAAGATGGTGGTTCTTCACATAAGATATTGGAGAGAAACCTGGCTTTACCATTTATGCTTAAGCCTGGATCAGATGCAGGATAATTTGGTCCTGTAAGAGGAATTCATAGGTGTACTTTCAAAGACTAATTGAAACCTGTGACACCATCCCTTCCAGAGGTCCCCCTGCATGCATGGCTGAGATGAGAACGAGGTCTCCAGAAGTGTGTTCAGGGACTGAGGCTGACTCAAACTCCTTCAGGGAAGAGTCTGATCTACCTTTCTCTCTACTTCCTATGGAAAGGAACCCATGGACATTAACCTCTTTGGGCTATTATTAGCCTTTGTTTATATCTCCCTAAAGTTTTACAACATATGCTAGCATAAGATAACAGACAGTTTCACTCTCTATTAACTGTGCACTTAGAGAATTACCAGTTCCTGCTCTCCAATACACTTCTGTTACTTACAGTCCTTCACAGGAGGAAAAGCTGTGTTGTCTGAGCACATCTCCAGTCAAAAAAAGAGTTTGATTTCTCAGCAGACTACCACACCTCTTGAAATCTTGAGAGAGCTGTCTTCCACAGGTTGTGCTTTTGGGAACAGAAGAATTAAATTTAAAAAAATGAGATAAAATAATCTACTCCAACTTTTCTTTTAAAAGTGAGAAGGTCTTGGTATACTTTGTTAGGACAGTTCTAATGCTTATCTCCTTGACATTAATTTGTACAAATACATTAAAAATAATAATAATTAAGAAAAAAGCCCCAAGAAATCTCCTTTTTGTCCTGTTAGAAAAGCTCATCTTCTCAATCTAATCAATGTCAGCAGCAAATCCATAAAAAGTAACAATATATAAAACATGTCATAGATTTGGCTCCAAGAGTTTAATTAATTTAGTCCATTTGGGAGTAGATGACAAGGCTTTTTCTTCAGAAACTTTCATTGATTCCTTTTAAATAGTGCTGACACAAGTGGAAGTAATTCAAATTAATGACACACAAAGTTTTACTTTGGGTCGAGATTCCTTCAACAGTTCAGACTATAATCAGTATTAATCCACCCAGATTTAATGCTTGTGTTAAATAGAAGCAGAGCTGAGAGGTGTTTTCAGTGAGAAATTAAAATAATGATGAAGAATTTTCATTCTTTCCTTTTACTTCTCCTAATGTTCGTAGGATCAGTTCTTTGACTTGTTCTCTGTGTAATGATAGAAAAAAAAAGAAAAATCATAACTTTCCAAAAGATCAAAACTTGGAGGATACATAAATAGCCTAAATTATTTATTAGAAACTGCTCTGTGCCTGGAATTGAGAAGGATATTTAATATAAATATGATAAATTAATAGTTATTTGCATTATGGTAACAAAGTGGGCTTCTTTGTACACACACACAAAATGATGTTGCCCCAAATCTTAAGTCTCTATTCATAAATATATACCAAATTAACTTTGTTTGTTAACACAGAATTATTTCATTCATTTTCCAAGGATGAAAATGAAAACAGCTCAGCTGAAGTTTGACACAAAGCATTAGTAGATGGGAGAAAGAGCAGCTTCACTTCAGCCTGTTTTGTACTCTCACTCCTCACCAGCACTTAACAACCAAAGATAAGTGCCTTAGCATGATGCTCCTGCCCAAACTGGGAGAGCAGCAGTCATTAGCAGCATTGACACTTAACTGGCCACCAACTGAAGCTTCAGAGTGGACCCTCCAGTGAGTCAAACAGGACAGATCAGTGTTTTCTTGGAGCTGCAGCTTTCCCTGATGCAGACCCAAGAGGTCCACACTGCTGCTGAAGATGTTTGAGGAGGTACCACTGTTGCGCGAGGAGCCCCAGAATCACGACACGCTTCACAGAAGGTTCGTCAGTGTTCCGCTTTAATCTACACAGGCAGCTGTATTTATACACTCGGTGACCGATCCCGCATCGTTTATACTTTCGTATTGGTTAACACTGCACAGCCACGCTCTAACCCCGTATCCCCATAGGTTCCATGTCTCTGTCCACGCGCCGTGGCGCTGACAGGGTGGTCTCCTGCTTGCAAGTACCGGCCAAGCCTTGACACGCGCAGACGCTGCCGAGCTGGCCTCCATGTCCTTCCTGCCTAGAGCCGCCAGGGCTCAATGCCCTTAAGGTTCACCTCCAGTATTTCATCATCTTCCTTGTAGCCTGAGCTGTGCATAAGGGATTCCAGGACGCCATCTTGTGACGCAGCTAAAATTCCCTCTACATACCACCACACAGGTGTCAAATGCGACAGCAGTGATTAAGCTAAAAAAAAAAAACTTTTATTGTTTTAAAACTAGCTTGCTAAACATATTTGCTGAGAAAACTACGGTGTCTTCATTGTCTGATGTTTTTTTAAAAGTTTTGAAAACACTGTCAGGAGCTGAGCTTGAGCTGAGGGAGAAGTTGGACTAGCTGACCTCTCAAGGTCCCTGAAATACTATTTCTGATTCACAAACAGAGAAAAAATGAATTCTGCCCATGGAAGGAAAGCTTAAATTGTGAAGAAATTTACATAAGAGGGAGAAGATTTAAAGCTTTGCAGAAGGATTAAAATTTGCTATGAACTCTAGCATGAAAGTGTTACTGTTAAGTGAAAACCTTTATATGGTTAAACAGCACCCTTGTCCTTCAGAGAAATTCCATTTACAGATAAAAGACACGGTCTTCCAGATCAGAGCAAAGGTCACATTTCTGGTGAGTTTAAATGAAGATTTAGACTTGCTTTTGGATTTTCATTTGGTATTACAATATTTTTTTCTCCATTTTCATGGGGGATAATTTTTTTTTATAAAACGATAACATTCAGAAAACATGCTTGAAAAGGTGAAGGAAGCTCAGTGACAGCGAGCTTTAGGAAGCTGTAGGAGACTTGGAATCTGAAGTGATTCAAAGAAATCTCAGCCGTGTACCAAGGAGAATAACTTATTGCCCTTGCTCACACCAGGTAGCACAATCATCTTTCATTACATACTTGGGCCCAAGCTTGCAAAGTGGGTAGCAATTCCTGTTGTCTGCATTTCTGTCCCTTTGGGTTGACCCAGATTTGAAAGAGGAAAGGGAGGGAAGTGATGAATGGATATCCAGACCTTGGAGTAAACCTCCTGGAATCAAACTTTTGGTTTAGTGCAGAGCTATTCTGGGTTGAACAACATAAAGCTGATATATTAAAGAACTCTGCCACCAGATTATTAAAATTACATAGAATCATAGAGTTGTTTGGGTTGGAAAAGACCTTTAAGATCATCAAGTCCAACCATTAACCTAACATTGCTAGCCCAACACTAAACCACGTCCCTAAACACCTCATCTACATGTCTTTTAAATATCTCTAGGGATGGTGACACCAGGACTTCCCTGGGCAGTCTGTTCTACTGCTTAACAACCCTTTCAGTGAAATTTTTCCTAATATTTGACCTAAACCTCCCCTGGCCCAGCTTGAGTTGGTGTTAGGCTGACTTTACCTATTGTGATAGAAACATGGAACCAAAGTCTGTACAAGAACAGCTGACTCAGCAGGTTACCTCAGTTGTGCCACAGCAGGATCTAAGGCAACAGCACAAGTGAAAATAAGTTTGCTACCAAATACTTGTGTCACTTTTGTCTTCCCAGTTCAAATTACTTTTTCCTCATTTATTAACTCATATATAGCCATGTTTATTGGGAGAGCCTTCAGTGTGACACTGGAGCAAGGCTAAACTGCCTCCATAATAAGAGACCTTCCTCCATGAGGCTCTTGTCAGATAAATCATGTTTTCCTCAGTTTGAAACTGTCAAAGATGAATCTGTCTTATTGTTTGCCATAACTCAAAATGCAGACTTGTCTTCAAATTATGCTAAAGCTTTATGGCTTTCCACAAAATATCAATAACATAATCTGAATATTTAAGTACTGGTATACCTCTCTCACAGCCTTGCTGCATAGGAAATGTTAAGACCAGGGAATGTAGCCAACAATGCCACCCATCCCACACTCCCTTAAAGGGCTGTAGCAAGTAATGAGAATTCATGAATAGAGCTGTTTTATTTTTTTTTTTTTTCTCTCACAGAAAAAATCTTATTTTTTATCACACACCTCCCCCCCCCCCCATCTTGAAATATTTTTTTTCCCCTTGTCCCAAATCAAGAAGCTACTCATAAGATCTGTGACATTTCCTTTAATAAAACCACCATGTTTTTTTGCCAGGGTGTTCCATATTTTTGTCCCCCTCAAAAAAAATAGTCACCTTGTTGGGGTACATATTTTCTGCAAAAAAAAAGGTTTGGTAGTGACAAAATGAGAAGAACAGAACTGAGGCTGCCCATTTCTTTCCCCTTCTTCAGCTACTGCCAGGATTTGGGAGCTTCATACTCTCCTGTACTATTTTAAAAGAAAGGATAAAAATAGCCCTAATGAGCAGCTCTGTAACTACAAACAGCAAATATTTCAGTCAGAAAGAAATGTCACTTTTTAACTTTCAGTGGTTGTTATATATAACAGCAATTTGGAAAGATATAGTGTAAAAATGATGAAAGCTACCTTGACAGGAGTGCTTTTAAATCTGCAAGATTTATGGAAATATAAAATAAATATTTAGCATGTTGATTTTACATGCAAGAAGGAGTCAAATGCATGCCATTACTAACATCTTTCCTCCCTCCCCCACTACCGTCTTCAAGGCAATGATACACACCTCACCATCATACTTAAACTGTTATTCCTTTGTGCCTGGAGACACTCATATGAATCATTATTTAAGAATAAATAAATAAAATATAGTGCATTAATTGAAGAGTTCAAATGAAATTGAAAGCCTAATCTCCTGACCAGGTACATTGTGTAGTAGGCAACAGTTTCAAATATTAAATAACATTGGAGATAAGGGAACAATTACTCCTTGTGAATAGGTATGGAATTATTTGAAGGCTCTTCTATTGTTCTACCACTGTAATCCAAAACACACCTGCAAAGGCTTCCTTCCTCTTTTGATTTGCATACAGAACCACTGGTGTGGGGAGGAACAACACAGGAAAAAAAAAAAAAAAAAAGAAGTAAAATGAAGGGAAGAGAGGCAAAATGCGAATAAGAGAAGAACTTTGTTTTTTTCTCATCATCTGAAAAGAGTTAATCAAAGTAAAATGTGTGTTGCAATATCGAGGGGGGAGGGGAAATGAGCTTAAGAGATTAAGTGCATAAATGGAATGGAATTTAGCCACATGCCATTACAGTCAGTAACAGAGATATTTTTTTTTTCCCCTCCCCCAAACAAATATCACAAATAGAACCAAACAGTAAGGGATAATTTGGGGTGGTAGTTCTGAAGTCCTCTATTCAATGTCAAGAGAATGCATGAACAGTGATGCATGCTATCTGGCTGAGAAAAGGGAATTCTAAAGTAGGCTTCGTTCTTCATGGCCAGACAATTTCTTTTTTGTGTTCTGCCAGAACTCTAATTGTAAAGCCCTTTTCAATCGCACCAATCAGCCATGTCTTTCAAGTTGGCTCCCCCCATTCTATTATTCAGCTGACAAGCAGTTATAAAAAGAGAGATTTTTTTTTCTCCACATACGCAGAAGCTATACGAAGATAAGTGACGCCAGCTACATTTAAATTTAAAAAACAGATTCTTTCATAAAATTGTAGGTTGCTGCCATTCACTTCTTATTTTATCAGCTGGTAACTGAAAACACTTTCTCCCCTTACAAAATAATAAAAGGAGATAAGCTAGTGAAATACCTCTGAGCAGGAGCAGAGACAAAACAGAATGCTGTAAGAAAAGGACAGATTTTAAGCAGCCCAGAATAGAGGACTGTAGAATATTTCATGCCAGGAGAAAAAAAAAAAAAAGAATGCCCAATTTTAGAGAACTAGATATCACATTTTTGTGATTGATAAGAAACTGAGGCTTCTGAGACTAATATTGTACCCAAATAATGGCACACAGTTTACATCTGGGGGAAAAAAAAAAAAAAGGGGGAAAAAAAAAATGTGTTGGGGGGAAAAATTTTTTTTTGGGGGGGGGGGGGGAGAAGGGAAGAGGAGTCATATTGTACCTTTTTAGTTACAGGTGGTGTCTGAATTTTCTGAAGCCAGATCCTTCTCTTACCCTGAATTAGCAAATGACTCACTAGATTCCAGTGGTCTTATTTGAGACAGGCTCCAGCAAAGAGCAAAAATCCAAGCAGAAGCTGCAAGTGATTTAAAACTTTGTGTGTGTAATATTCTTCCACACAGCATTTTCAGATCATGGACTCTCCAGAGGAGTTTGCAAGACAATGCTCCATGAGACTAAAACAAAAAGAAAGATTAGGGGAGATATCATTTCCTATTTTCAACCTTCCAAGGTAACATCAGCTGCTTCAGACAACCTTTGGACACTTGAAAATATTAGACTTGCCGTTATACTGATATAAGGGAAAATATATTGGGTTTTCTGCATTAGTTTAATGGAGAAGAAAGGAAGTTAAATAGGAATGACTAAAGATATTCCAGAAATAAGAAGTAACATCAGAGTATGTTGGAAAGTGTTTTCAGGAAAAGAACTAGCAAAACATAAGGAAACGCAAATGTAGACCATTCATGAGAAAAAAGAACTTTGAAAGAAGAGAAAAAGCCTTCTCTAGTCCAGAAAGAGACCAGAATTTAGGCATACCATAAGGGAAGACACGTTCTAGACCTTATAGTTACCAACAAGCTGTAGTTGTTATACAACAAGTCATAGTATGCAAAAGGAATAGAGACTGCTGAAGTGTGATGAGGTATCACAGAAACCAAAAGTCTGAATAAAACAAAAACTCATAATAGAGACTAAATAGTCAAGGAGCAAACAAGGACCATACTCCAAGCAAAAAAATTCTTTGGACAAATGCCCTCAATACTTTCTTCATTTTCTTTTAAAAGAAAATCGGGGGGGTGGGGGGGCAGGTGAATCTAAAATGTTCAAGGACTAAACCCTTAGGGGTTTAGTATGCCGGGCAAATAGCTCAGCCACAACAGTCTCCAGACATAATGTCAAATACTGTATTTTTCCTAATAAGATTATGTAGTACTAGTATGTACCCCATCAAAGAAGAAAAGCAAAGTAAAACCAGCCAAATTCCTGAAACATCCGAATGGACCAAAATAAAAGGTTTACATTTCTGCATTTCCAGAGTTAGCTCACTGAATGATGGTAAAGCCAAAGAGAAATGAATGATTCATTCAAGACTGTAAAGCAGGTCAGTGCAGACTCAAGATCATAAGGTGTGTCCTTTAACTATTGGGCATTAATTCTTGACAAATCTGTCACTACACAATTAGCTAAAATAGTCTTATTTGCTACTTTTTATTAAAAATTTGTTTTAAATGTTTTTCTGCAACTCTCCCTCTTAATTTAATCCAAGCAGAATATGTGTCTATCACATAAGCTGTTATTGGACCAGAGAGACAAATAGAAGATTGTATTCTATGGGTAAAGAACTCATGTCAGATACATTACAAATTTAGAGAACAGCAAGACATGATTGATTGACTGGTTATTCATCTGAACCCACTAGGAAATACATCACTCTACCAACGCACTTTCATTTCAGGAGTGCTATGGCTTTTGGTTTACGTGAGCTATTTTTCCTTGAAAGTTCTTATTTAATTTTTAAGCAGAATTTTCTCTCACTGAGGCAGAGCCCTAGCAAAAATTAGCCTGCAGGACTCCATGGCTCTATTTGACTTCTCAGCATTTCCCAGAGGGCTGTGTACATGTTTTCTAGTTAGCATGCCTTACCATTTCAGGGTGATTAGGACTGCTATTTACCTGTATGCATCAGTGAAGATTCTAGGTATCTGACTGGATTAATGGATTTCATTAAGTGGAGAAGCACCTGAAAAGTATCTGGTTCAGCATGTCATTCTCACTTTACCCTTCCAGTACTAGAGACCAAACTGATAGAACCTATAGTGACACAAAACATGAGTTCATAATGAGCATAAACCCTACAGGTGAGAAGGTGTCTTTTTTCAAGGCTTTTCTTCATTTATCCGTCCCACTCGGCACTGCAACGTCAGCTTAATATCTGCCATGGTTTTGGAAGTTTTCTGAGATTGTGAAACATTTTTTTTCGTAGATGAAGTTTTATGCTCTTGTGACGGTTTGACATTCAGCATGTGCTGTACCATATCATGAAAGGACCTTAACAGGACTGTGGAATTATAAAGCTAGTACAATAGATTGAATCTTGTTAGTACACCAGTGTGGATGCACAAGGTATCATGCCCATTGAAAGATGATGAATACACAGATTTTTTTGTGTTTGTGAATGAAAAGCCACTAGGGAGAGGGAGGAAAATGTCTGTTAAAAAAACCTAGAATATAAATCTGAAAAGGTGGAAAATCAGTTAATGAACTTGTTTTATACATCACTAAAATCAGATTTTTGTTTCTCTAGCTGTGGCTTTCTTGAACTTTCTTGCTAACAAACACAGCAAGGAAGGACAAAGCGTTGTACAAATTTCTGAGACTCTTATCGTACCTTATCTTTTACCTACTTCTGTGAGGGGCAAGTGAGCCACATCACAGAGGCAGGGAAAAACCTTGCCCCTCACCATCAATAAATTCATACTGCATCTGAGAGACTTCCTTCATGGCTTGGGAACAACAGCTACAACAGCTACCACATCAGCTGCTCCCATAAGTGTTTCCACTTGTTAGTGGGAAAAGAAGGAATTTATAGAAACGGATAGGAAAGCAAACCTGACAAATTTAAACTGCATTTCACTATTGCTGTCAGACTGAAAGAGGGGTATGTTATAGTTGGAAAAGGACCAGAAAGCTTAAGATAATAAGATACAAGCCATCCATCAATAGCAGATATGGAACAACAAAAGAAGTGATCAGTATAATTTAATTTGTTGTCTGAATGATACGGAAATATTTCCCCAGATACATTTAATCATGTAGATATTTTTACTATCCATAAAAAAAACATGCAATGCTTTCTATAGTCCCGCTTACAATCCACCACTGGCTGCAGCAATGACTTCCATGAGGAAATCATGAGCTATGTGAAAAAGTATTTCTGTTAACTGCTTGTGAATGCCATTGGGTAACCTTTACTTATGCTTTGGAAAAACCCCAGATGAGTAAAAGGTCAAGATCTGCCTTTTTACACTCACTTTGTATATATTATAGTGTTTCCTCATCCATTTCCTCTGACAGATTTTTAAAGTTTTCTCTTGACAGGCAAATCGGTATTTTCATACAATCTCAACAAAATTAGATTCACATGACAGCCTTCGTAACACTCACTAACAAGCATGCTAACCATGCTAATGCATTTCAAGCAAGCACATGTGACTATTTTGTAGTCCAGAAGCATTAAGACAGGGCCACAGATAGCATTATTTGTTATGTCCTAGGCCCATTTTCTTCTTCACAGCCTATAAATACTGTGCCTGTCAAACCCTGGCAGTGTGGTAGCATAGTATTGGGATTTCTCTACAATGAGCAATTGAATGTCATTTGAAAGTGGCGTATTTTAATTAGCATGATTCCAGACATGACCAGCCATCTTAAAACTGCACAAAGTAGTTCTGGCCAAATTATATTGGGTCAGTATTCAAGAATAAAAATATAAAGCTTTGCAGGAACATTGTATTCTATCTAAAATTAACATTTTGCTAGGTTTTTCAAGTATTAATCTGTGACAAATATTCCACGATGTTTCTCTGTCATATCTACTTTTTTTTTTTTTTGTAAAAATATACTAGCTGATTATGCTTGTCCTTATTATTAATGTAACTATCTTTGTCTGCACACTGTCCTATAAACTGTTTATAAACCTGGAAAGGGAGCCAGTAAGAGTTTTTACCATTTAGGTCACTGCTGCAGAATTAAATCAGTGCTATGAACTTTTCAAATTCCTAGCCTCAGAGTGGCAAAAGGCATGTTTTAATGAGCATCCACAGTAAAAATGGAGTCTGAACTATGCAAACAAATAATGCTTAGTAAAACAATTACATCATGCATAAGAAACAGCTGTGGCAGCAAAATACTCTGTGGTTACTTGTGCAACAAGGAAAGTTTAAGAAAGAAGAATTAGGCACAAAATGTTCAGTAGTTCTCAATTATTTCTTCCTTTTTCTATAGGATAATTTGAATACCACAAACCTAAAATCATTTCACAATAGAATGTGTTACAATTCTGTTTACGGATGACATTTAAAAAAGAAATTAATCTGTACTCTACAAGGGTAACAGAGTACTGACTTTTTTTTTTTTTTGTGCATCTATATACATACGTATATGTATGAACAGTGGGTGCTATGGTTATGAATGCTTTCAGTCAATATACTTCTTTCAGTAAAATATTAAGCTAAACATATGGACACATATAAACATTATGAAAAGAAAAATTTCACAGCGATATGAATCTATGCCAACACTCATGGAAGGCAATGAAGGGGCTCTTTGGAAGCACTTTATCCCAAAGTAGAGGAGCCTGTGCAATAGACCTAGTGTTTAGATTCCCAGGGTAACCAGCACTGCACACTGTGAGGATTCTCAGTAAAATTAGGGCTTAGCTTCCAACTCTGTAGCATTACATGTGTATGCTTTCAGCAGTGAGTGCCAACAGGCCACCTAACCCCCCCGAGATGAACGAAACATTTCAGCCTGGGAGAGCTAGGACAGACTTTAAATATGTTCCATGTGGAGCAATGTACACAACTGACACCCAAGAAGCCGTGGGGTAGCTGTAGAGCCCAAGAAGAGTTTTTATTTTAGTGGCATGTTAATATGGAATGGGAATCGTTTTGGTCTCTCCGAGCTTGACTTGTGGAGACTTTGAACTTTTGTGAGCAGAAAGTAAACTTAATTTAAAAGAAAAAAAGATATTTCATCAATTTAAATATCACATTCTTCCACCACTAAGTGGAATAAATCAACTGCAAACCTTTTCATGTGGAGGAGAGAGACAGGTGACTACCTATTGATGAATAACTCTCTATGTCTTTATCTCTTAAGCAGAGTTGTCATTTATTTACATTTGTGATTTAAGTTATTACATAACATGTCACATGCTGTCTGGGACACATTATAATAAAAGACTATAAAAAAATGTTGTAAAGAAACTAATTTCCTGCTCAAATATAGATAGTACTTGACTTGGCAAGGAGTTTTCTTTCAAAATTATTTTAAAAGGGCAAGGCAGCTTCCATCAAAAGGTATTGATACTCCAAGGGGTGGGAAGTAGTTCAGATGAAACAAATACTTCTGTTTGTTGAACTGAACCAACATGTTATGTGATTGACTTTGGACTCTGCCAGGTGACAAGATGCTCTAGGAAGCTGCTCTTTAGATGTTTCATGTCTCTCCGGTAGCCTGACTTGCATTTCCTATGGCATACAACACTATTATTCTCCTGGGGCCCATCAAGAGGTAATAAGATTTCCCTTGATTAGGTTTCCACCTAGATTTGCCCCTTGTCTCACTCCTTTTCTGTGCCCCAACGTGGGAAAGATCTTGTCTTGACCACATAACCATGATGAACAAAACCTTTTCTGTTTCCCTCTTATTTAATAATTAAGAAATAATGTTCCTTCTCAGTGTGCATTAGTTTGCTTTTGCTGTCCTAATGTTTCTACCTCTGATCCTGATTTGAGCTCATTGCCTCTCCAAAGATCTAACCAACCAATCAAGGGAAGAGCAGAGATGGTACTGCAGGTTTCACAAACATTGATGAGCCTCTCCTGTATATTAAAGTTCTGCAATCACAGCAAAAGATTCCCATTCACGATAATTCAGTGGTACCTAAGGATAGAGATGACCAATGAATGAGCCTAGAAGGCTGTTTCAGCATCACAAATTTTAGGTACAACCAGGTCTTTTGAAGAGCCTGTAGGCAGGCCCTGCCATTCACTCTTTTCCTTTAGGGATAGGTGGGAAGCAGAATGAAGCCCCAGGTCTCACATAACATAAGGCACGCAGTTATTCCTTTTGATAATAGATTTTTTATACAGTGGAAAAATAAAATACTCATTGTCTTCTTACATCATGACAACAATATTGGGCAATATGCATGGCTTACTCCTTTATCCTCTGGACAAGCTGTACCTTGCTTGGCAACTCTACAGCAAAGGGAAGTCTGTTCTTGAATTAAGAAATTAGAAATGTGGCAATTAAATCAAGTATCCCATTCAGGAAGAATATTTCATCAACCAAAGCAAACTTGGGAATGAAAGTTTTTGAAGAAATTTCACAGACCATCCACCAGTGACTGGTAGCTTTTGAGAAAACTGCTGTTGCAATGAGTTAATGGCTGTCATTTGTTGTTTCTAACTCCCACTCGTAGTCAGCAGGAGTACTCTATAGCTGCATCGCTGTAATACTGACATATCTAAAGCATGGAAAAAGATGATGGAGAAGAGGAAGCTTGCCTTGAAATATTTTGATAAATAAGATACCAAGGAAGTATTAGAACAAAAATTTCCTTTCCTTGAGCTGTGCTCTGAATATAGTGGATATATATACACTTAATTTATCTTCTGTTGTCCTCCAGATTTCCTTAGTACAGCACAGGACTTCTAAGCCTCTATTTCTCAACACATAGTGGGAAGAAAAAAATATTATTGCATCACAGGATGTGATGTATCATTGCTTAAATTAGAGCATAGAAGCTGTATTAAACATGAGCTTTAGTATGTACACAGCTCTGTAAGGAATAAAGTCTTTCCATGCACTTGAAAAGGAAAATTAAGATCAACTCAAACTTTGGCTTAAGTAATGTGCAAAATTTAAGGCTTCCAGTCTAAATAATTTTGAGGCAATTACCTAGGAATCCACCAAGAACAAAAAAGAGCCTACAGAGAGTTATGAGCAAAATAGGAATAATTTTTATGTTCTACATGAAAACTTCTAGTGCCACACAACACAAGAGAGAATATAATATAACTTCTTGAGGGATAACCATTCTAAGACTTATTGTGGGGAAAGTGCAGGGAAAATACCACTCTTCCTGGGAACCAAAAAATGTACTTTGGTTGTCCAACTTATAATATGTTCAT
This sequence comes from Merops nubicus, assembly GCF_000691845.1. Lineage (NCBI taxonomy): Eukaryota > Metazoa > Chordata > Aves > Coraciiformes > Meropidae > Merops > Merops nubicus. The sequence goes on from NW_008584831.1 coordinate 30,360, forward strand.
GAGTCCCACAGAATTTTTCTTTAGGCTAATATTGGGGATCACTAGTCTAACCAAAGTGAAGTCTGACTGGGAGCAGTTTACTATCCACTGTTGTAAAGCATCATATTATTACAGCTAATTAGAAAGTAATTTTTTTCTGAGAGAAAAATAAGTGACTTTTTTCTCCAGTTTGATTTTAAAGCTTTCAAAAAATAACCTCATACTCTTCCCCTCTAAATATATATTTCAACGTCCTTCTTTCTTATTAATTTCCTTTCTAGAAATTAAAAGAAATGTTTCTTATCCAGAAAAAAAATAGTTTGAAAATGTTATTTCTCACAAGTTCTGTGCAGTTGCAAAAATGCCTTTCTTTTAAAGGATTACTTCAAGTAATTCAGTACTCAATAACTTCTATATTTTGTTTAATAGAAAGGCTATCTTTGGAATGTAAATAGATTATTTGTCATAAGCACAACAAGAAGAGTTTAAAATTTATTAATGCTTAGAGTCTGGAAAATTGGCATAAAGACACTTTCCAAAGATTTACATTACCAGAGCTCTTCCAATTTGGCATATCTTGCTTAGAACAATAAAATGTTAAAATTGAATAACTGCTTAATTTTGAAAAAAAATATTTATTTATAGGAGGGGGTTGGGAGGGAACAATAGAGGTATGACCTTACCTTTTGTCATAGTGATGAGAGAATCTTCATCACTATGTGGTGAAGTGATGCAATCACTACATATTGTAAAAGGGAGAGAGCTTAATTTAAACCTTTGTGTTTTCATTTACCCTGTTTTTTGTATGCAAGGCTAGAAGTAAAAACTCCTTTGCTCTCCAAAATTTAAAGTCAGCATAAATTCACTGATCTTTCGAGACAGGACTCTCTCGGGTTTTGTCAGGGAAAAAAAAAAAAAAAAAGATTTTCTACAACTTCACTGCAATATCAGGTGTTTGGGACTTTGCTATCTCTTCTCACATTAAAAGAAGGCCCTAGCTTTTACCTGAAGTGCAGGCAAATGCCAACTAAAATGCAGTGAGTTTTGTACTTTCATGTCTGATTTCTCACTGAGAAAATTTCATTTCTTTTCTCCAAAAAAAATTCCATTATTTACCTCAAATGAGGTCTACACATCCAGATCCTAGTAGAGGGGGCCAATGTATCCCTGAATACAGCACACTCAGCCTGTTTTTGTGTATCTTACATTTTGAGCTATTTTAAATGCTCTACAGCTGTAGTGTGTTCTTGTTAATCTAAATACCTTTTTATTTCTGTTTGCCCTTAACCATTAGGTCTACTCAAAAAATTAAAACCTTTTAAAGGAAAAATAGAAATATTTGTCTAAGTATATCTTGCATTGGTTTCCATTTTATTCCAGTTGGCAGAGCATTTCCAGCTGCTCTGCAGGTCCTTTTGGAAACTGGATGGAAATTCACAGTACTCTTAGATGAAGGAGTAGTGCCACTGTGTAATGATTTTCACCCCTATCAGAGAATTTCTTCAGGGACCTGGTTGCTTCGAACCTGTGCCATGACTATGTAGACATGCGAAATCCATCCAGTCTGTTCAGGGAACAAGCTTTTAAACTAAGCTGCATTTAACCCCTTGGTTATCATCACCATCTTCTTTAGTTACCTTTTCCAGAGAACTTTGTTCTTGTTCAAATTTAAAAAGTACCATTTTAAAAGCAAACTTGTTGTGTACTTAATTTTTCATTGTCTCCTGACAATTCCTATTATTTTCATGTTTGGGACTAGAGTGATGTTGTGAATACTACAGACAAGGACAGCTTATCCCACTAAAGCCAAGGTTATGACATATAAGGAGAAAGCAAAATTCAGAAGTCAATGTACTCCGGGTGAAAAGGATATTTTCCAGCCTAGAGTTTAGAAGAGGAATATTACATACTTCTGGTGAAATACTGTATTAAAAACGTTAGTCGATCAAATAGTAAACATGTACCTGGAGAAGAGTGATGAATTAGGTAACTCTGAAACAAGGAACAAGACTGTAGGATAGAAAACCATTTTGAAAAGCATATTACAGACCAAGACAAACTGGAAGTAATTCATACTATGGGTTTACCAAGAACTAACCTGATCACATTCTAACAGCTATCTGCATAAGGATCACTTTTCACCACTCACTCTGGCTGAGCAATGCCTCTCTCTGCCTAGCACTAGCACCTAGACTCCTCTGATGAATTAGTAAAGCAGTTTCTGAGAGTCCAGAAAAACTTTCTGAGAGTTCAGCCAAGTGAGCTAGCTGGTTCTTCAGTCAGATGTATTAGAGCTGAAGTAAGCAGCAAGAGTTTGCAACTACAAAAGGAAAGCAAAGGAGGATGCACCATTCTATAGTTTCAAACCTGAGATGAAAAAGCTGATTGTGGGGGGGAGTGGAGGATGGGGAGGGGATCAAAGAGGGAAGGGAAGGGGAGAATGCATCTAATCTTGCTAAGTTTCTGTAAAACATTTGATACCCAAAATTAGTTTGAAGGAAAAATCACCCAAGAGTTAACAGACCTATAATGACCAGAGAAGTGAGGAGACAGCATAGTTGCAGTTTAGCTCACTGGACTAGTTTCAAAAGCATAAAAAAATATGGGAAGGAGGTATCTTCTCATCACTGCATGCACAGCAATTCAGGCTGTTCTTACAACGGTGGTTGCTACTTTGCCTAAGGCAAGTCTCCAGGTGACAAAGGAAGAGCTGCTTTTTCTTGGCCAGGACAATATTTTTGTAGCTGCTGCAGGAGTTGGGATAAAAGAATAAATGTTCAGGGAGTCCCTAAGAGATCCTATTTGTCTGTAAATGTGTATGCTAAAAAGAAGGGGCTGTATTAGCTTACAGTTCCTTTTCTATAATGCTACATCTATGCACACTGAAACATCTCGGTAGTCTGATTTAATCCATTTACGTCAACAGAACTCCTCCTTAATAAACTTGGAGTACATAACCGTATCTCTTCTATTGGTTTGGTTGGTTGTTTTTTTTTTTTCTTTTCACTTCCCATACCCTACCCTACCCATTTGTTGTGCAACTTGTGATGTTTAAACTTGTATTACTGAAAATTTGTTTCTATCTTCTGCCCATGAAGTCACATGAAAAAATAAAAGAAAGATCACTGAGAGTGAGATGTGTCTCTCCGATATAGCTGCAGTGTATAACCAGGTATAAAAGCAAGTCCAGTACAATTGTGAGCAGAGGAGTTCCGAAATACTGAAGTTTGTTATCTCACAGTTCTTGAACACAGAGAAACAATTTCTCAGGTGACCATCCAGGTCTAGAAAGAGATGTGAGTAAGGTTTTTTGTCAATAGCTGGGATGATGCTGTATTTGGAACCAGTAGCATCACTTCAAAGTGCACAATCCAGTTACTCCTGAGAGCACAAACATACACCCCACTGGGAGTTTATCTCTATTTCTGTCAGTGTTTGTCCAGATGTGGAGGCAAAGTTGTTAGGGAGGTCCTTTGCCTTTGTTTCTACTGACAGTGTCTTATAAACTCATGCATCCAAAGCTCCTTGTCTTGTAGAAAGTAACTGTATGAATCTGTGTAGAGGTCAAGTGCTTAGCAGTAACACAGGAAGTGTTAAATCACACAAAAAGAGAAATGGATGGAGGAGTCAGAAGTAGAATCACAGAATCCTTTAGGTT
>NW_008584832.1:0-8016 GCF_000691845.1 Merops nubicus
TAAAAGTGGTTTAAACCACCACAGAGGTGCTGACAGATGGTGCACTTCAGCTAGTGTACTTCTCTGCCATGTGGAAGAGGGAGCTTGATCTCAGCTGAATAAAGTACAATAAGGATTTCAACCCACCTCTCAGATGCCAGGAGACTTCTCACCAATCTGGGCATAACATCTCACCTTCCACCTCTTCCCCTCCTCCCCTTTTTCATAAATTCCTGTCCAAATACAGCACAGAACAATGGTATTGCATGTTGCAATTGGCTTATGAAACCTGCAAAAAAGACATAGACTTGCTGGAGATGGTCCAGAGAAGGGCCACTAAGATAACAAAGGACTGGGAAGCTGCTATATAAAGGAAGGCTGCGAGAACTGGGTTTGGTCAGCCTTGAGAAAAGAATGTTTAGAGGAGACTTTATCAACATATTCCAGTACTTAATGGGTGGCTACAAAGAAGATGGAGATCCCCTTTTTACAAGTAGTCACATGAACAAGACAAGGGATAATGAGTACATGTTACTCTTGGGGAGATTCTGATTGGACATGAGGAAAGTTTGTCACACGGACAATCAACCATTGGAATAACCACCCCAGGGAAGTGGTGGAATCCCCAACATTGAACTCTTTTAAGGTTCATTTGTACAGGGCGCCGGGCCTTTTGCCAAGGAGGGTTGGACCAGATCATCCTTGAGGTACCTTCCAACCTGTCATCTTATGACTCTTTGGTATGATTCTGTGAAATATAGCCTGAGTTTAAGATTCAGAACAGAATGTGAAAATAGGAGAAGTTGCACAATATTTAAGATTTGTTTGGAAAAAAAAAATTGCTTGGAAGGTAGAATAAGATTTTCCTACAAGCATCAAGTTTATCAGCAACTCTAATTACGATCCTTTAAATCATTTATAAAATTATTCCAGTATTAAATTCTTTAGTAAGTGCCTTACTAAAAATCTAATTGTCATGTCAGCATTGAAAGTGAAAAAACAAAAAAAAACAAAAAAAAGAGTGAAAATTACAAACCATTGATGTGAATTCCTCTTCTGCTGACCATTTGCCCAATATAGAATGATATTATCATTAACAGGCAGAGCAGCAGCCAAACTCCTCCCTCTGCTACCACATCACACACCAAAGACCCAAAGGGAGACAGCCAGCCAGAGGTAGGAACAAGTCAATGCACTCACCCACCCCATATTGTGTGAAGAAAGGAGCAAGGAACCATGCTGTGGGAGAAGAAATCAGCCAGGCAATGAGTCCAATTATGTAGTATTTCCCAGATAGAAATTCACAATCTTGCCTAACCATCCAGGGAATGCCACTTGCTATGAAGAGTCAGGGAGCCCCTTCAATAACCAAAATCCCCACACAACACATCTGCTATATAGACAAGCTAAGCACTGCAAGCAGAGTCAGCTCTTACAGAGGTGGCCTCTTGCCCCACCTCCAAGTTAATGTGGAAGGCAGGGGCACCTGGTGGTGATCTGATCAGTTCCCACCCAAGGCTGGCCAGACCCTAGGCGAAAAGCAATCAGAAGAGTCTTTCGTGCCTTGTTGTGGACACCATCCATATGCCAACCTTCATTCAGTGCTGAGGGTTTAAACCCCAGCACTTCAGCTCCCCAGGGTGATGAGGGAATAAACCTCCCTTGGTTCTTCAGCTCAAGACAGTATGACAATGTAGTTCTGAAAATGAGTCATCCAAACACTGGGAATGAAAAAGAGAAGAAAAAAAAAAAAAAAAAAAAAAAGGAAGGGGTTTACACTTTTACACATAGGCTTTTGGGTGAAATGTAAATTCTCTTCACAAACAGGAGGATAGACTGGATTTTCCAGTGATCCCCTTTTGACCTAAATGCTATGAAAGAAAAACAAAACAAAAACAAACTATGAATCAGATCATTTCTAAGTAATGGTCTCTCAAATGGAATGTTTTCTTAATCTGACTATTTCTGTAATGCTGTCAAATCAGCTGGTCATATTTTCCTGGTACACTTTGTCCTTCATTTACTTTTTACCCTTCTGGAAGTTTTTGATGTTGAATTATACCTCCGCTTGCATTAATGGAAGTATTTTCCTGGGGAAAGAAATGTGATCAACTGGATATTATTTGTCACACTGGTTGTCTTCTGTTTTTCAGTTTCATTTACTTCTCTTTAGCCAGCAGGGTTGTTCCAAGAATGTGTTTTATTATCAGTCATTTGAAAAGATTCTTACTTCACTTTGTAACTAAATTTACATACAATCTGGACTGACTGGCTGTGCTATATCTGTTTGTGTAGATATTGCCGTTCTTCTTCTTTGACAAATGCCCCACCTCTCAGAAAAGCTTTTCCAGGAAGCAAGAATAAAAAGAAGGTAAGACTCTGACAACCGTGAATATATGCTGAAAACTATCACAGAGAAATATATATGCCTTTTTCGTGCCTCTTTGCTCCATGGTCTGCAGTTTATGCAACACACTGTCAGATGGACTGTTGTCTGTAGACATGATTGAACAGCTTCAGGCAAGCCAAAGAGTATTTTTTACTTCTAAAATTAAAGCCTGAGACAACAGAATCATTTTCTTTAAAAAAGTTTTTTTAAAAGTTTTCTTGAGACATTTTGGTTTTATGAGCGTTAAATTTTTAGTTGAAAAAAAAAAAAACCAAACAAGTAATTCTGCTTCATTGAAAATGTATTTATGTTTGGGGGAAAAAAAAAAGGACTTTAGATCCTGAAGTACTGGGGTCTAAACCCCCATTACAAACTTGTGATTCTTACAATCTGGATCTGATTTTTCCCTCATGCAGATGTGAAAATAAAAGGCCAGATGAGAATGATACAGCGCAATTGCCTTGTGATAGCCTACTCACTGTAAAATCTGAATTGTACACTGATCTGCAGATTACTTCATACTGACATCATGAATAGTTAATTAAAACTTAATAATGTTTATCTATTCACTACAAAAAGTCTCCCAGAGTCTCTACCATCAATTGCCAGTGTAGCCCAATTCCAGTCCAATTTATATGGACTGGAAGGCTCCTCCCAGGCTGAACTGAGTCCCCAGCTATGACAGGAAATGGAAAAATATGTAAACAAATGGATATTTTGGAAAATAAGATATCCACTCTGTATCTAGTAATTGTGACAACAAATAAATACTTTGGCCAATAATAGACAAAATTAATACACATGGATGATTTATGGAACAGTTGGCTAAAGATGCATTTTTAGTGTCTGAACACACGGAAAATGTTTTGTCATTTATTTACCAAATTCCTGTGGGTTTTTTGAGAGATTCACGCTTATTTCCTCCTTGCATTGAATATTTTGCTTTCTTTTCCTTTGTTTAATGATTGCAGCATTAAGATGTTCCAAGTGTTAAATTTGTGATAGTTTTGGCATGTCTGTTTAATGCAGGATTAACAGTGAACAATGTGAAGAGAATCTGTATTTACATAGCTGGCAAATGTATCATAAAATTTCAAAGGAAATCATACCACCATTATGCAAAATTAATTTTAGATTGTAGTCTCAGATATTCTGCTACTTAATGTATTTTTCCTTGTTTCTCTGCTTAGATCACAGTTCATAAAGCCAAGTGATGCTTATATGCATTTGAAAAAGCCTGAAGCTCAGATTCCTTTTCTCAATGATCAGCATCTGCCTTTGCATTTCTGACTTGTGGGAAAAGAAGCTGTGTATCTGCAGCTTTGACCAAATGGTCTACTCTTCTGTTCTAGGGGAGGAAGCAATGAGATCTTTTGCACACTTAAGCAGGTTGTACAGATGACACATAAAATCATAATTCTCTTTCAAAAGAAAGTTGTGATTTGTTTCTGTTTCTTTATAGATATAGGTTCACACAATGAACATGCACAGACCCATTCACAAAATCAGTGCCCTTCTCAGGGGTGCAACCCACAGATGTAGAGAAAAAGCTGATATTTTTGACAGATGGCTGACAAAGGACTAGTTGCTCCTTTTCCTTGCTGTGTCCTCCGTGCTACCACGTAGCTATGCAGTTGCAGCTGAATAACAGTATAGGGTTGGTCCTACTGGCTGATGATCAAAAAGAGGATATGCATGCACAGTTATTTAGATGTTTGTACCATTTTGGATTCCATAAGCATCTTAGGATTGTGTCCCAGAAAGAGGTTTTACAAGTGCATAATTTCTGTATTCATGTGTCTTCTTCTGAACTCTGAAGTTACCCATATTCTTACAGCAAGCTTCTCTTGAATATATCAATTTCAAGAAGACTTGAAGACTTTCAAGTAGCTTATAGAGTAAAAACTGTAAAGGAAGCACCAAAAATATTTTACATTTTATCATGCATAATTATTTAACTGAGTACCCAGACAGCTATTTCTGGCTTAAATTATTAAAACCACCCACAATTCTTCAGACTTCCAAAGACAGTCATAGTAGGAAAAATAATGGACCAAATCTCAGCTCTGCACATTTAAGTACTATTTTGTCCTGCTTAAGTATTCATCTTTTGAACTGCTATGTCTTCAAACTTTTCCATTTCTCATTTGGTTTGACATTCTCAGATTTCATTAAAGCCTCCTTTTATCAAATTGGTTGGAGCCCCAAAGTAGAATTTCCATTTTCATTAGGATTAGTTGACAAGTAAAATTAATATATTAGATTTCTTTTCCCTCTAGCATTCAAAGGAATAATTCTGGTTGCTTCATCGTAAGCATAGTGACTGTTGTGGAAATCAATGTCCTTGCATTGATTCTACTGTATTAATGATAAGTTTTATTAATTAATGTCATATTAATAGTTTTAATTCAAGTACCAATGTCTGAACACATTAAGGTAATGCTCTAGTCTATATCTTTTTTCTCTGTCCACTTTCTTAAAGATCCAGGACACTTTTAGGCAGAGAAGCCCTAAATCCATTCCTTGGCTCCTCATGATTCTCTGGCACACATTTAAGTCATAAATCACCATTTTCAGAGGAATTTCACAAGACCCGGTTTTGCGGTTTTCCATACAGGTAGCTTTTGTAATTGCTCTCCATTGAGGTGATGCTGGCCAAAAGCCATGCTGCAGACAGAGCAGGCTGAGCTGAACAGGTGTCACCAGCTCCTGTAGAAGATAAAGCACCTTTGCAGGTTGAGATGGTGTGGGAAAACTTGGTCTTTAAAAAAAAAATACAAACCACAAAACACAGAATTGATGCCTGTTATGCTAAAAGCCTTACCAGTGAAAAACAAGTTTTATAAAAATTCAAAACCAGCCGATGAGAAGATTTTACTCTCAAAAGGAAGAAGGCTGAGAGATTTTGAACAGCTCAGTAAACAGCTTCATAATGCTATTGACTTTACATGGAAAATTCATAAGTATTTTAATCCTGTAAAACCATCAGATATTAGCTAGGTAGGGAGATAGAGAGATAGCTTTTATTAATCTCAAGGGAGCCAAAGAAAATTCTAGCTCACATCCATTTATGCCTCTGCAGTTATCCCAACTTATCTCTACCTCTATTGACCCATGTATATGCTATGAATGATCCAAGCTTTAACTATTTCTTCTGGGCTGCATCAAAAGAAGCGTGGCCAGCAGATTGAGGGCGGTGATTCTGCCCATCTGCTCTGCTCTCATGAGACCCCACCCGGAGTACTTTGTCCAGCTCTGGAGCTCTCAGCACAAGAAGGACATAGATGTGTTGGAGAGAGTCCACCAGAAGTGGGCCATGAAGATGATCAGCCTGAGGGTTGAATACCTCTCCTCTGAGAACAGGCTGAGAGACTTCAGTTTGTTCAGCCTGGAGAAGAGAAGGTTCTGGGAACACGTAATTGCAGCTTTCCAGTATATGTAGGAGACCTACAAACAAGCTGAGGAGGGACTTTTTAGAAGGGCTTGTAGTGGCTTTAAACTGGAAAAGGATAGACTTAGATCAGAAATTAGGAACTATTCTTTCAGTATGAGGGTGTTGAGACAGTGGAGTAGGTTGTCCAGGGAAGCAGTGGATGTTCCACCCCTGGAGGTGTTGGATATGGCCTTGTGCAACCTGGTCTAGTGAGAAGTGTCCCTGCCCATGGCTGTGGGCTTGGAACAAGATGAGCTTTAAGGTCCCTTCCAACTCACACTGTTCTATGGTTCTATGATTCTATTTATTTCACCTTGTACACAGGTGTATTCTCATAGAGTATAATACAGATCACCTGCGAGTACTCTTACTTAAATATAAGCCACCATTAAAACTTTTTTAAAAAGCACATACAATACAACTATGTGGCATAGTACTTTGTAATAATTTCAAAAAATACCAGAGAATCAATGGAAGAGACTTACAAGGACAGGCCATATGCAGAAGTCATGACCTTTCCTTCTTGTTTATAGCAAACAAGAAGAAAACTGCTTAGTCCTACACCTTAGAAAAGAATTTTTTTTTTTAAAAAAAAGAAGAAAAATCTCTGAAAACCAAAGGCTATTTCCCAGCTTTTTCAGATAAACTTTCTCAGATGACAGACATATGACTGCTTTAAAGCAAAGCTGTCACTTAAAAACAGTAATAGAGTTTTTGTCAGAGGTAACAAATACATCCTGACTGCCTTTCTTATTGGATAGGCAACATATTAGGGAGGACTTGAATTTTAACCTGTGGTTTGCTAGTGTATTTTGGCAAAAGGAGCTTAAGTTGGAGATCATTCCCTGAATTTAGCTTGACTGATGAAAAAATATGATTTACCTTATTAGGAAAGGTGTTTGACAGCAGAGGCCTTGTCAGCATTCCAGATGAGAGCCACTGACCACCTTGTGGAAATTACAGTAGAGAATTTAAAAAGATGAGCACTTAATTTCAAATGTTTTATTTTAATGACATCTTGGAGGATTAGCTTTACAGGGGTAGTGCACAGATCCTTTTCTTCCTATATTTAACTCGTACAGGCTTCTTCACACTTACAGTAAATTAAAAAAAATGGTAGATACACCTATAATATGTTTAAAATAATGTCTTATGCCAATTCAGATTTTATGAGACCAGTCTTTGGGTCCTTACTCATGTGTTACATGTTTAAAATCTGATTTCTGAGAGCATGAGCAAAGACTGTGTTTCTCTCAAAGACAAAATCCACTCATCACAATGTTCTGATACAGAAAATATAAATAAGAATATATATACAGTCAATAACCACCTTTTGCAAACTCCCCAGCACAACAGAGGGAGGCAAGTGTTGTGTAAGGTATTTTAATAGTAGAATTTCATGACAGAAACACAAATATAAATATCACAAGCTTAAATGTTAGACGACTTACTAGTCAGATAGGAAAAAAAAGAAAATCGATTCCTTTAAGCACACATGCTTTCTTGGATTTGATATGGGGATGAAGCACAACTTGAGCCATGGGATGAATGATACCACATTGGTTTCTGCTGGCCTTTGAGAAAGTCCTGAATTTTTTTTTGTCATCCTAAAACTCTGTCATACCCAGGTTTGTTATTCAGTCGTCAGCTTAAGATAAGACAAGTTTTTGGGTCATATTGCAGAGATTACTCTTATCATCTTTTTGGGAAAACTGTAAAGGATTATTCCAAATTTCACTGATGTGCCTCCACAGTAAAAGGTTTCTCTGCTCCATGTAACCCCAAGGACAAAGTAGAAGAGACAAGGTGGTACCTGACCAGTTGTTGGCATGCAGCAGGCTTCGGGGTTATCACACAAGTTCATCTTCCAGAAGGGACTCAGATTCCACATAAAATGGAGCTGGAAGGAAATTAAGAGGAAAACATTCCAAAAACAACCTGGGTTGCCCCATCGTGCTTGTGTGAGGAAAGGTGTTAGTGGCCCTGTGAGGATGGGGGAAAGGCAGATATTTATCAGGCAGAAACAGCTCCATAAGGAAACATGGTCCCCAGTGTGAAGCTTAGTGTTGCACAGTTCCCAGAGTTCAATTAATAAATGTGTGGCCTAAATAAATCACAACCTTCCATCTTGTTTTCTCCTTTCAGGTCCAGGACAATGGGACCTGTGTGGTGGGCACAGCACAAATCGCAGAATCACAGAAACACAGAATGTTAG
>NW_008584833.1:0-216 GCF_000691845.1 Merops nubicus
CTTTCTGCCACAGCTGGCGCACGCGTTTGCTTCCACCCTGGAGCGACCCTTGATAAAGGCTGAGGTTTCTCCCTGTTACTCTGTCCTGCTGGGGTTGTTTAAGGCCGAGGTGGAGAACGTGAAGGTGCTCTATGACGCCCAGGTCACTTCCCCGCTGCCGGCCATCAACAAGAATATGCCACCAGTGGCTGGGCAGCCGAAGAGGGGTCTGGAGCT
>NW_008584833.1:285-1596 GCF_000691845.1 Merops nubicus
CCGAGGGGCACGGGACAGGATCTGGCCCTGGGTGTGTCTCCTCCCCTGCCCTGCTGCAACAGCTGCTTCTTCATCATGCCCTTGACAGTGTGATGGCCACTGCTGAAGCTAAGGTGCTGTCTGAGCAATACAAAGAAATGATGGGACTGCTGCAAGGTTACCGTGGGAAGGTCTATGAGGAGTGAGTGCAGGGAGCTGGCCAGAACTGCCACTTCAACCTGGAGCAGCCCCTGATCCTGAGAGACCCCAGGGTGAGCTTCAGCAAAGAGGTGGGTGCTGAGCGGGCAGCCAGCCTGGCACAGGGAACGCCACAAATCCCTCACCTGAATGTAAACCCACCTTTCTCAGAGGCTGTGCTGGGACGTTTCGGGTTCCGCTAACGAGCCTCTTCTCCATCCGTCTTGTCTCACAGCTTGTCGCCGTTCTGCGGGAGGGGAAGTACTTGAAGTTCCAGCACCAGGAAGATATCCCGGGCAGTGCTGAGAGCCTCTTTGCTCAAAGTAAGACTTTCCAAAAGTTTGGGGACAACCTGGATCTCTGTAATGGTTCAAAAGCAAACCAGTGAGAGAATCCACTCTTTTCCTCTCTCCAGATCCCTCCTGCCAAGGGGAAAAACCAAACAGCCCCACGTGATGATGCATCTTCTGTTGACTGCAAAAGCAGTTAATTAGCCAACACCACTTCCAGAAGGAGCTGCTGGTCAAGGAAACAAATGTAAAAGAAAAAAAATATTCTCTTGCTTTTTTATCTGTACCTGGTTGTTACCAATGTCTATTTTACTTGTATTTTTAAGCTTAGGAACAAGCAAGCTGTAAAAAGTTTAGAATGCTAACTTTTGCTTGAAATAAAAACGTAAAGTATGTGCTTCACAAGCAGTTATATAATTAGCTAAGTCTTTGGCACTATAGACAAATATAATTTCCTTCTACTGACCACAGTCCTGTGGCTTTATTTACAGCAGGCTATTTAGGCTTTTCATGCAGAGAAGAAACTAAAGTCTAAGACACTTTATTGTGTCTTAGCAAGGTTACCTTTATACTCTTCGTCCAACTACATTAACAAGTTTAATTTTCTGAAAAGAAATTTGAAGGACAAAGCCATGTTTACTTGAAGAATCTAGTGTAGCCTTCATTTATTTTTTTAAAAAATATATATTTTTTCCTTCTCATTTATGTCATGAGTGCAGTGGTAGGGCACTGTGTTTGTTTTCCTTCTAAGAGGGGAAGAAAAAAAAAATCCTATTTGGTGACTGTGCTCATGAATGCACAGTCTTTCCGTGCTTTCCATCTAGCGTAGGCTACTCATGAATTG
>NW_008584833.1:1781-2819 GCF_000691845.1 Merops nubicus
ATTTGTTACCTACTTGCCAGAAGCTTATGGTAGTCCTTTATACTTTTTTTATTCACCTGGTACTTAACTCATGACTGCTATGTTGAATCCACTTTACTCGTGGCAACATACTTTTGTGTTCCTTTCTGAGTGTACCGGGATAGCCTGCTTTAATATTCAGGATGACTGAAACTTTGTAGAGGCATTTAACTGTCTCATACAAGATTATTTTTTTCTTGTGCTGGACTCTGACTTTTTTTTTTCGATTGGTTTGGGCTGTTCTCTGCTACCTGGAAGATTTCTGCCACTTTCTGAGCTTTGTCCTTCAGGTGTGCAGTAGTAGTGCATATACTTGTCTTGGGAGTGCAGTGGCTGTATGCATCTGTATACCCCATCACCAGTGCAGAATTGACAGGGTGAGCCTTCTCTTTGAAAACAAGTGCAAAAACTCCAGCAGAAAAAAAACAGCATATGTAGGCAGGAGAAGCCTCTTTAGAGCTTGAAGCTTCTTTACAGCACATGTCAATGTTTAGGCTAAATGACCTTGATTCAGCTATCAAAACTGACACATAGTGTTTGCTTATTCACATCATTTTTACTTTTATGTATTGAAAAAGAGTAGTTTTCCCAAAGGTGACTTTTATGATAAAAAAAGAGGAATGTAAAGCAACTCTGAAACTTTTCAGTGTCAGCAGATGTTTTCAAAATTACCCTAAATGCCTGGAAATAGCTGATATTATTCCCATAGCAATTCCTGAATGGGATTCGCTGCTCCAAATCCTAGGAAGCCCCATCTCTTGTACGAAGCCCGAGTAGCTTTCTAAGTCACGTTATTGCCAATAAACCAGGATTTCTGGTATTCCTTTATCTTGAGACCTCATTAGAAAGAAAAGATCTTTCGTCTGCCAGTCAGCACAGCAGCCCAAGCACGGCTGGGGAGCTGCGAAGTCCTCGAGTCCCCTTCCAGCTCCGTCAGCCCCCGAGGGACGAACCTCTCCAGCCATCCCCGGCTCGTGGGGTGCGGGAAACCAGCGAGGGGCGGCCCCGGAGCCCCCGCCC
>NW_008584834.1:0-16064 GCF_000691845.1 Merops nubicus
AGGATTCTATGATATGATTCTATGATTTAAGATTAGCTCATGTAAGGTTGACTTACCAAATATGGTACGTAGTACCATGGACTTATTTTCCACTTTGTGAAACCAAACTTTTATGATAATTCAAATAGCCTATGTTCTAAAAGTGTATAATATCTAAATACTTTGGAATTTTTTTCCCCTTTGATAATATATGATGACAAATGCAAAATTATTTCAAGAAATGAAATAGCAGAAACTGAGAATTAAAGATCAAAATTCTTAGGTTTGTAACTACTGAGCAGAAGAGTTCCAGGTGAACCGAGATACATTTTATCTTTTATAAAAGTGCAACCAAACTTACTTCTATTCATATGCAACCACAGTTAACTTAGAGGTATTACTCCATTACAATTCTATCCAATTTATTCTATCCAACTAAAGGAAAAAGATCTTTCCTTTAGTTTGAAAAGCTTGCGAAACAGTGACACAGCTAGCTACTTTGACTGTTAGACTCAAAATAAATAATTTTTTTTAAAAAAAACAAACACTAAGCTTTCACTTATATCTCAAAGCTCTTTTTCTTCTGCTTACACTGTTTACACCTCCACTCAACCCCTTGACCTGTTGTCAATCACATGACTGTGTCAAAAATCAACCATCAAATTGTAATATTTTCCCATCTATCCTAAATCAAGATGAATTCACAATAATGATCTGGAAGCAAATAACTGGTTGCTCATAATGTTTTGCTTGTGGTGTTGTTTGTGTTTTTTTGTTTGTTTGTTTGGTTGGTTGGGGTTTTTTTGGTATGCCTGTATTCTCCAGAACAACCTATGAACTATTTCTCCTTACATTGTATCATTTAAGTGTGGTTGCATGCACAGTTAGCTACATTTCAACAATTCTGAAAGAAAAAAACCTAGAAAGTAATATTAGGATGAATTATACAGTTTCCCCATATTTTAATTAACACTGAGTAGTTTTACTTCAGTAACATGTTATGGTTATATTACACTCTTTCAAAAGATTCATAATAAGAATATACATTGTCAGTATGTTCCTGGAAATAAATGAACAGCAAGTATTATAATGAAACCAAGTTTTCACCTTAATTTAAGCATAGGTCCCTTATACCAAATAATTTGTTATTAATATATTCAGTCCAGTTCAACAAAAAGCTCTTGACAATACATTGTTCTGTTTATTGTTAACATCACAGTTAAAAACCTGAAAAATCAGCCCAGGAGTTTAGCAAAACATTAAAGTATCAGGTAATGGAAAACTATTACAGTATTACACACAATAAACAAATGGAGATTCTCTGCAAAACCTTAAATTTATTTTTTTTTTTTAAAACATCACAAATACTGCTTTTGCTGCTCTTTATAACTTTTACAAAAACAGTTTGACATCCCTTTTTCTGTGATGTCTTACCTTGAAAAAGTTGCCCCTTACTTCCTGGCCTTACCCTTATCTCAAATTCACATCTCTACTTTCCTACAGACTATAGCAGAGCTTCCTGGTACTGTAGACTAAATCATTATTGGGATAGAATTGGGATCCCACCTGCCTACCACTCTCAATTACTTGACCATTTGTATTGTTTAGCAAACAAAGGTTTTCTTTATACAGTGCCATGGAACACTTGTTTTGCATAGACTGGGTTCATTGCTCTGCCTCAGATCAGCTCCATCCCACCATTAGGCCATCTAGCTAGAAATTCAATGAAGGAGTGGGTGTCCTATTCAAACACAGCCAAGACTGACTAATTCTATCTAAATTGTTGTGTCCCCTGCTACTCCCCACCAACCCCTTCTGAAAAAAGCTGCCTGTAATTCATGTTAAACAAGAAAAGACACCCCTGAACCTCTCCCATTTCTCTAGAACTTCTGGAAACATTCAGCATTATCATACTTCACACAATATATCAATGTGATTTGTTTTCAATAGTTTTTGATACCGCCTAGTCCTCCTTAATTTTCCCTGCAACTCAAAAAGGTATCCAGTTTCTTTTATACTCATCTAGCTCCCACAGCCTTTCTATATTTCCAGGTATTCATTCACTTTCCAAACATTCCTTTGTCTGCCAAAATTGCTTATCATAAATTTTCCATATATATGTTGATGTCACTAGATACTGCAGTTGCTTTGGATTTTGTTTTAAACACTTTCTATCCTATCATATAAACTTAGCCAGCAAGTTTGCTTATCTCATTCAAGCACATAAAATCTTTCTATATCTTCAGTTAAAAAAAAACAACAAAACAATAACAGAAAACAACAGGTGACTCAAGCAGGTGATTCAGAGTATCCTTCCAGCTTCGTTCTTTCACTTCTCTTACTTCCATTTGAAACAATTTTCTAAGATGTCTCTAAGCTTTCATAGTATATCACTGCAATTTTAGACTTTCCACAAAGCAATATTATCCTGCCATGTAAGAAAATCTCTAAGGAACAGTAGATATTTGGAATTGGCTGTCACTGCCAACATGTTGCATGACTATCATGTATTTGCAGGGTTTTGGTTTAACCATAGGCAGCTATCGTAAAATTACTACATGAATCACACGATTTTTATATATCAACCACTATAAAATGTCTAGAAGCTTGCCATTGGGGTAAATTTTGCCACATATTAGAAAAGGTGAACTACAAACCAACCTTTACCTGTTACTGGCAACATTAAATATACTTCTGTTGATTTGCTCTCTCTCTTGACAGCCTAGAAAAAATTTTCTACCAGGCATGCTTATTCTACCATTTACAGCAAGTATTTAAAGAATTAAGAACTCTTTTGCTGGCCCTGTGTCCCAGGAAGACGGATAAGGCCCTTTGCAGTGTACACACAGGAAAGACTTTACCATCCCATTCCAAAGTACATAGGGCAAGTATGAGGTGGCTAACAACTAGAGGAATAAATAGATGGATACATTCACTCATGGTATAAGATGTAGAAAAGAAAGAAGTGAGCCAAGATAAAAACCAGGCCATAGGGGAAGGAACAAACCAGGTCACCAGTCCATTTCCAGTCATACTGTAATTGCCAAGGAAAAGCATCGTTACATACATAATCCTCTTTCTGTCCTGATTGTGACAATGTCCCACCACCTCTGGGAACTCTGCTTGTAGTGGACAATCAGGGAGCCCTTCCAATAACAAGAAACCCTACCTAGTGCATTCAGTACAAGCAGAGACAGCTTTAATATTATTAACCCTAGAGGGAGGACATCTGATGTTAATGTTAAAGGCAAGGCACCTGGTGGTGATCTCCTAATTGGTTTTCATCCAAGGTTGGCCAGGCCCTGAGAGAAAACCAAAAGGAAAGTGTCTCTTGCCTATTTGTCAGTGTCATTCATAGGTCAACACTGATTCAAGCACTTCAGAACTCCACTTACAAGTGAAATTTTGCCCTAACTTAAAGCATTCTGTTCACTGCTGCCCATTAAATGTACAGTAGCTGAATTTCCATAAGAGTAGTTTAAGTATCAACATTATAGGTCAATCTATTTCATGTTCAAATACAGCTCAAAAGAAACTGCTTTCAGTCCTGGAATAAAGGTCAATGCATGACCTTGATCAGATCTTCAGTACAGCATTAAAGTGTCCACCGTATCATTCGTCAGCATCCTTGGACTGAGATACTGAAGTTGTAGTTCTTGTCAATATACCTGATAATCACAAATCTACTCTGATTTCTTTGGAGGGTTGAACTGCATATGGTATATAGGTATTCAATGCTGAATAAACATTTTCATCTTCTCTATGAAGAGAACAAGTGCTGATTACTATGTCCACCACTAAACTGTAACATCTATTAATAATTCTACCCTGTATATGAAGAGGAGGAAAGTGGTTTTGTTTCTGCCCCCATTTTAAGTACATTTACAACAGAACTATTAGAAATGTCTTAAAATGTATTCCATGTGTATATTTTTCCTTATATCAGAAAAGTTAAGACTGATAAAGATTGATAATTAAAATTATGCATGTAAATCCGTATTTTCTCATGAAAATTCTTTCAAATGTATTTCATACAGAAATGCATATATATAACTTTTTTATCTGCATATAAAAATGCATTTTTGAAAATACACACAAAATCCTGTTACAGCGTTGAATATCCACTAATCTGAAAATCACAATGTTCCTTCATATAAAGGTGAACAGTACGAAACAATATGTTCTTGTTGAACTTCCACAGAATCTGACTAAACAGGAATAAAACTTCCTACCTTATCTCAGGGGCTGCTATTTTTTACTTGGTTACCAATTAATGTTAAAACAACTTAATTGTGCATTCACTTACATGAGAGATGTGTATGAATTAGAAAAATAAACTATATTTTCTACACAGACAGATCAAGATTATGTTTGCTTCATATAATTATTCCAAGTACTAAAATCATACTACAAATTTCACAGCATCTTCAGTATGAGCTAACTATTGTAGCAGACCACCTCTTCCAATGGACAAATGTTAACAAAATAAAGCCAGTAAAATGTTAACAAACACTTCAGCACTCCAAAGAACAAGTAATTTCTAGCTGCTGAGATTATATGTTGCTGTGTGACAAGAGTTCAAGAATTAAGAAAGGGAAAATCCAGATGCCATAATGAAACTTTGTAAGGAAAAGAATATTGCTGTTAAATTTAGGGGTGTAATTGTTCATAGATAAACACAATGTAATTGGTAATTCTAAAGTATCCATACCATTGTTCATAATTTTTGTAAAGTAAAGTATAGTTCTGCTACTTAATACTTTGTATATCAGCAACTATGAAGCACAGTCACTTGTGACTTTGCCTAACCTTCTAATTTTTTGAACATAGGTGGGATGGTAAACCTGCTGTTGAAAAGGAATTCCAGTTCTTAATAAACAAACCAGAGAAGGAAAAAGAGTCACATTTAACTAAACACCTGACTCAGGGCATATTGATTGATTTTATCAAAAACATACACACAAACCAGTTTTTATACCTCAAAGATTATATATGTTTTCATATAATCCACTGAATATGCTTTCCTTTCTACCTATGGCCCTCTATTCAATATTTTGGAGGTTGTTGATTTTTAAAGAAACCCAAACAATTCAAGGTACTCAGAATTTTGTACTTTCACTTAATTTTCTCACAGTTATTTCCTTAAATACATAGAGCAGATGTATCAGCTCTGCATACATTACTGACATCAATCTGCCCTCCTCAATTATCTGTTGGCTAAATTAACTATGATCAAGAAACACCAAAATACAATTTACAATCTTTTATTATCTCTGTGAATAATCGAATAACAAATTGAAACATACTTTATAATTTCTTTTCTTAACATCTAGGAAAGGTACATCTTAAAATGAATAAATCATTTCATTATAAGAATTTTGTAATTAGATAGGAAATATTCTACATGAATAGGCTGTGCCCAGATCACTTGGTCTGACCTTCCGTGAAATATATGCTAGAGAAAATAATTTGGCTTAACTTGCTCAACCCACACACAATATCTTTTTGTAAAATTCATGGTGACTTAAAAAGTAATAGAATCTCCCTCATACTTGCAGGCATGATATTTTCAATTTAAAATAATCAATTTATTTCTGATTTGGATCAGTTTTTGATCTTTTTAAGCTTTTGAATCTTAAACGTCTTTCAACTTTTTATCCTAGATTCAAGAACCATCTTCTCTCATATACCTTTCTCCTTAGAAACGTAAAGCTATCTTGTTTCATAAATCAAGCCTTCAAAATTCTCCTAATTAGACATACTTTCTTGAGTTCAAAACTCTCTTTGTGTCTCCTGAGTTCTTTCCATCATTCCAGCATTCGTTAGACTCGTAGACATATGGAACCTAATACTTAGAAATTACTTCGGTAATATCATGACAAAAAATAGAACCTCTGAACTCTTTCTTAGGCCTCTCTGTAAGTACTATACTCTAAAAGTATACTCTTAGGCTTCTTTCTAATTACTATACCATCTAGGTGACACCAAAACTCAATTTGTCACCTTGTTTTAAGGCAGTGAAACTGTGTTTCAGTATCACAAAGTCCCTTAGTAGGAATGTGATTATGTGATTAAGCCAGGTAGGCTTTGCTCCTGAATACAATAAAGCACGTTTTAAACCAGGAATTATATTTCTTTAATTTATTGATGTTTTATCATTAATGTTGTCGAATTGTTTTTTCATGCTTTCGAGTCCTACTAGTATATTCTTAATATCTGTTTTGGGCAGAATATTAGTCAAAATGAACTGTAAATTGACAATATTTTTGGTGTAAAAAACTGTTTCTGATTTTCAATAAATATGTTTCTAGGAAACTATGTATTTAGAAAGTTTTTAAAAGCCCTGCAAAATGAAAAAGTCCGTCAGCATCCCAAAAAGTGCTTACTGGACTATTCTTAGCAAACTGAAAACTGCTGCTTACAGATAATTACGCCCAGAAAGCCATATCACAGTTGGGCTTACTATATGTATACAACAATAAACAAACCATCTCAGAGTTTACAGTCTAACAAAATAAAACTGGTGGTAACAGACAGTCAATACATAAGCAAAACGTTTGAATTTATTCCCTTTTCCAGGAATAACAATAGTGGCATACTGCATGTGGCAAGGTGAGACTGTACTCTGCAGATGGAAGAGTTGTTCACCATTCTAATATTATTATACCACATGTATTATCATTCTCTAGACTCATATTATAATAATAACATATTATCATTATACCACATGTATATATTTTCTAGACTCAAGCTATTCACAACCAAATGAAATTAAACACTCTAGAAATTACCTTCAACGTGCTACTAAATAGCTCTGGTCTTTTTATGTATGTGTATGTATATACAGTATATACATACTCATACACAGAGAGACAAAGAATCCAGACTACTTGAATCTGAAGTGCCTAAATTTTGGCACTTGTTGGAAACTGACAGATTTACTTAATGACAGAACATTGAATATTTACTTAATGAAAAAACATAACTAGAATTTTTATTTTTTTTTTACCATTACATGAAAGTAATAGCAAAAAGCAGTTATAACCTGCACAAAATAACGAAAAAAATCATAAATACTTAAATACACAAAGTAGGAAGTAAAACACCAAAAAAATCTACTGTAAAGTCATATGCATTTTCTTATATTTATGTGACAAAACTGTAAAGTTAAGAGCAGGACTGTGACATTGTTATGCTCTTTCCTGTTCAACATATGTGAGGAAAAGATCCTGTATTATGTGCACAAGTTTTTAAGCATATGTACATGCTGAACTATAAATTACTAGTAGACCTATGAGGTAAAATATGATCAAAGAGTATAGAAAATTAGTATGATTTTACAGAGTCAAGTGATGCAGATGAAAAGCTAGTAGTGAAATTTATGAACACATATATAAATACGTACAACTACATATCTCCATATATAATCATTATAATACACACAAATATGTGTATCATTTAAAACTAGATTGCAGACGAAGCATTCAAACTCAGCCAGATTTCTTGGGTTTCCCCAATAAACATACAATTTTGCATGTGTTAGTAGAAAAGTGATAAAAAATGAATAGTTGACTCATTTGCTACGGACACTACAATAAAGCTAGGAAACAATTCTTTGAGAAGCAATACTAGGCATATATGTTTACATTTATAATAGAACTATAAAAGGAGAAATATAAGAAAACAAAACATTACATTGAATTCTGATGTACATTCATCTCTTACGATATCACACATAACCTCTGCAGCAGCAGAAGGCACAAAGTGAAAAAAGAGCAGCTATGAAGGCTTAAAGCTTAAAGGTTCTTTTATGAAGCAGAGAGCATTGCTCCAGATAAGACCATTTAGAGGATATATAGGTTCGTTAACATCTGCAGCAAAAGATGTCTGTGCAAAATGCCCCTAACTTGTTATTATTTTTTTTTGGTCCCTGTTACAAGTTGCTCAGCTCCAGGATATGTTTCAATTATGTTCCTTAGGCAATAATAACAGATAATGCTAGTAAGTTACTAAAATATTCACTTCCATATTAATAGCTGATAAAAAAAATACAGAAACCATTTACATAAACA
Source organism: Merops nubicus (assembly GCF_000691845.1). NCBI lineage: Eukaryota > Metazoa > Chordata > Aves > Coraciiformes > Meropidae > Merops > Merops nubicus. The sequence continues at coordinate 8,052 of NW_008584834.1, forward strand.
TCATGCTGGACATAAATTACAATTTTTGGTGGACTAAATTTTAGCAGTAAGTATACAAATACATCATAGCAATAATTCAAACTGAAGCAGTGATCACAGTAGTGATCACAGTAGTGCTTTGACACCCTAAATCTAAGAACTGAATATACAAAAGGGATTGCAGGTTTGTGGGGGTTGCAGGTTTGTGTAGGTTTGGTTTAGTTTTGTTTTTGGTTTTGTTTTTTTTTTTTCTCTCTCGCCACTTCATTTACGTCTGGACTCCCTTTTACTTTTTTTTTTTTAATAATCTGCAATTTCACAGTAACTTCATCAGCTAGGCAGAAGTAAGTTTAGCAAAAGCTGTTGTAACACATGATAATGAGGGGTATTGTATTTTAGAAATGAAACACCATACACTGTGCACTAAAGCATGCTAACAGTGCTCAAAAGTAAAAGCCAACAAGCTATTAAAAATGTATTAAATCATATAATTTTATTTATTACTTCTGTGATTTTTATGAGAAATAATGTCAAATAGTCTTTAGAAGCATAAAACATAGCTAGGAAAATGCTACCTTGATACAGCTTGGTTCTTTCACATAAACTACTAGAAATCAGCTCCCAGGTGGCAAGATTGTTTTGTTTTTCAACTTTCATAAAACAATTTCTCATAAAAATCTGAACTGCTAGTTAAAAAGCAGTTTTTATATGTAAGGATTATTGAATTTATCCTATGCCTTTATAAAAATGCTAATCAAAAGTATACTAAGGGACTTTAACATTTCCTAAATACATACTACACTTTTTAGATAAAAGGCACAGGGTTCTTTTTTATGTTTAACACTGGTAGGTTCAACCTGGCTGAGCACCAGCTGCCTACCAAGCCACTCTATCACCGTCCCCTTTTTCCTCCCCCTCCTCTGCAGAACAAAAGGGAGAAGGAAAATAAGACGGAGACAAAACCCTTGTGGGTAAAAACAAAGGCAGTTTAATGAAAAGCAAAGGCAAGCAATGCCATGCATGGAAGTGGAAATAAAACTTTAAAGATTTATTCTCTACTTCCCATCAGCAGGCAATGTCTGGCCCCTCCCTGGGAAGCAGATCTCCAAAACCTGTAGCTTTTTTTTTTTTTTTCACTGAGAGGGGAATGTTAGGACGAGCCTTGGTGCTGTGCAGGCACTGCTCAGTTGTAGTCATAACATGGGTGTTATCAACACCCTTCTAACTTCCAACACAAAAGGTCTGTGCCATGAGGGCCACAATGGGAAAATCAGCTCAGCCAGACCCAATACAAATGTTTTTACCTCAACTTAGTGGCCAAGTGATATTTGTTTCTATACATCTCAGGCACTGCCTGACAACAGACATGCTGAGCATGGATTTACCTGGCATGCTAGTGCATCTCACAGCACCAATTTACTGCTTTCTCCACCATTCTCTGACTCCCAGAGCACTAGGAGTGTTTGGGTTCCAAGCAGCACACAAAGAATGTCAGTGCTAGGACATGGTGTTTGCAATAGGAGCAGACAATGGTCATGACAAGGGATTTTAAGGCTTCTGCCTGAAAATACACCAGGCCAAGCCAGCTGGTAACACCTAACCCTAGCTTGGTTTGTGGTACTGGTCTAGAGAGAACCATTTCATTCACACAATGTGGTGCCCCTGAGATTAAGATACCAACTAGTTTATCGCTTAAACAGAGTTCCAACAGAATACATACATGAAGTCTCTAAGAAGTGGGGAAAATCCAGCTGTTAATGATAGCTCTCATAAAAAGCTGTTACAATTTTTTCAGACTTCTACAGTTTCTGTTGCCAAAACAAATCTAGAAGTGACATAAATTGCCTTTTGTATCATAGCTTCCTCCTTTTAACATAATACTCAGACAATCCTGAAACAGCTCAGGAGAAGCACACTAATTCTTACTAAAAGTCAACACATATGACATTGGTTTTAGTTCATTACAGCACTACAGACTATTATATATACTATTCATGGTGGTTTTGAGGTCCAGCATTTGCCAGCCGGTGAAACTGCAGTGATAAATTCCAATGAATAGATCTGAACTACCAGGAAATTAGTGCTCTGGGATATTCTCTAACAAAATGAAGCAACAAAGGATACAAAGACGTGTTTGGTTTTTTTTTCTTTCAGTAATGCAAGTGGTTGGCCTGAGTGTTAACAACAGTGCTACAATGTACAACACAACTTTGTACTCATAACTATTTGAGAAAAGAGAAAAATGACACAATGTATAAAATTTTATCATTTCAGCCTGGAAAACGAAATGCAACTGTGTGCTTTGTGCCATAGAAGAGTGCATCTGCCAATCAATAGAGAAGAAAGCTGTTGTGTATAGGCAGACAGTTTTGTGCAGCTCCTGGGTTTGGAGGAACAGTTTTGTCACTATGTTTAAGGTAGGAAAGGAGAAGACAAATACAAATCTTATATTTGCTGGACAGCCAGAGAACAAAGAAACGTGAAGCTGCTTAACAAAACTCTGAGTCACATACATAAGCAAACCAAAGACAGAAAGTTATTTTATTCACAGAAAAATAAAAAGTTAGCATTTTTTTCAGCTAAGGAATTACATTTCTAAGCAGACCAAATGCTTAAGTATATCATAACATTATATCCGTTAACTAATGATATTAAAAGAAGTTGAGGGCCAAACACTTTTCCAATAACTATAAGAGTAAATGGATTATAAAATCCACAAATCAGGAAGTTTGAATATTAAAAAGAGCACAGTCCACCCTCTCCTTGTACATCATACTAACTAATGTAGGACTATCAAAATAAATTTCATAGTCTTGTGGTCAACCAGTTGGTACCAGATAGTCACCTGCTTCACAGTCAGTTTCTCTTCCCTAACCACTAAGGTAAAGCCTACCTGATGCAGGACACTGTCCAGTTGAAGTTCATCCTCCTTCTCCCTGAATTCACTCTTTATAAAGTAGACTTTCATTAAAGCAAAGACCTATGTCATTTGTTTGATCCAAATCTGTCACTGATGCTATGCTTAGGCTTTCACCCAAATGAGAAGCTGATAAGCCTTAGGTAAGAACAATGAAGTGTATTGTCACTCCTTCCTGTGGATGAAAAAAAAACAACTTTTCCATATCTGGTCTGTGATCAGTCAGGCTTCTTCCTCCCTGTCCTGCTCTGAAAGTTTTCTGTGTAACTATACATAGCAGATATGTTATAGGACGGTACCATAATGATGGGAAAACTAGTTCCCTAAAGGATTGTCGTAAGAGATTATGAAATCATCAAACACAAAACCTCACTCACAAAAGTAAACTCCTCCATACCTCTCTATCTCAATCCATACTTGCAAAACTGTTATAAATCCATACTCTCCTTTCCTTGTATCCCTTATTTTCACTTCAGAATCTGTTCTTATCTTCATTTATGATAATTCTACATAGCTTACAAATAAAACAAACATATATGAAAACAAAATACCTCTAACTACAGATACCCCCTAGAACAGCAATTAAAATATATCCTTTATGCCTGTAACTTATATTCACCTGCCCTTGTCACAGACCACACAGTAGTGGTACCATCAATATTCCCAGTCACGTTTCTCCATTTTTTACCCAAAGCCACTATACTTTTTCAGGTTTGAGAGTTTCTTTTTTTTCTTTTTTTTTCAGATAATTCTAGATCTGGCCTCAGAAATTGCTTCATTTAAAACTTTTGAAATAGCATGCAGCTTTTTAAAGTTATTTTAGATGAAAGCTGTATGCTGTGCCCATTGGGGGCCTACACAGCAAAATAACTAGGGAGTTCCTACAAACCTCTTTTTATCCTTATACATTCTTCCATACATTCTGAATGACGGTACATTCAGGAAAATTATTTTATGAAGTTATCCACTAATGTACAGAAACCTGACAGTTTGTTTCAACTCTATCTACATAATTGTATAAGATTAAAAATTTTAACTAAAACCTTTAATAAAAGATAAAAAAAAGATTAAAACTTTACTAGTAAGAACACAAACATGAATCCACAGAAAATTAGTACGTCAAAAATTATGTAAATAAGTGAGACTGTCTCTTACCATTGATGCTGGGTGACAACTGTATGTAGAAGAAATTTTTATATCTTTGCAAAAACTATTACTTCTGCAAAAGCTATCCTTAAGTGGTAAAAAATCAAATACATCTGGTGAAAGAAAGGACTTCGTATACTGCATGTTATAGATAATTTTACTTTAGGTCTGAAAATAAGGTACTTAATCCCCCTCCTACACACACTGTCAAGAATTCAAACATTCTCAGTTTGAAAGAATTGTAACCTTACACTTAATGCACATGCCATTATCAATGTTTTCAGTTAGAAGTTACTTTTAATTAATCAAAAAATACCGAATCAAGTAATTTCTAAACCAAAACCTCTTTGAAAAAGAGATGCACTAGTTTAAGCAAACTGTCTCTGAGAAGTCTGTAGTCTTTTACACAAGAGATTAGATAACATAATCAAATGGATCCTTAGAGATATAGTTTACTACTGAGAAAAAATAGAATTCACTATAATATTTAATGTTGGTCCAAATCAAAATTGAATACAGCAGTATTGTTCATAAATCCAGGGGATCTGAAATGCAGGAAGGATCACAAAACTAATGCAAACTTCTTGTAGGTAAAACCAAAAGCAATAATATGCCTTTAAATTACTAACGCACTATTCATGGAATGCAAAAAAACACCGTAGAAGTTAGATATTACCTATATAAATAAGCCAAGAACATATCATAACTATGCAAAACACTGTCCATGATTGGCTGGCCTTTTTTTTAGCATTACAACACACATAGGTGTTTATAAGGCCCATATAAAATGCAGAAATCAATATCCAGCATTATGAAAAAACTTTCACATATTTTACAAACTTTATCATTAAAATAATCCAGTGCATTTAATATGTTAAACTTGCATCTGGCTTTGTGTGAACAAAAATGTGATATAGCAAAAATGTGATATCCTTGTAAACCTAAGTGAATAAAACATTGAAGCTAACCCTATTTGGTAGAGGGAACATTTAAACTCCAGACTCCGTGAATGGCTTCTTTCTGAATTTTTCACATGATCAGGAAAAGAGGCTTAATTGTCACTATGTGATAACTTGGTAACACAGAATTACTTGTCTAGAAAAGCCAGCCTTAAAGAAGTTAATTTAGCTACTTCTCTACTGGAAGGTATAGAAGGGAAGTCCATTCTAGACAACAATATGACCTTAGTTACTGCAAAGTAATGGCAACTTCTATTTCTCTCATTCTTGCTAAAAACAAAACAGTACCACACAAAAAAAAAAAAAAAAAAAAAAAAAAAAACCACGAACCAAAAACTACAACCTGCCCCACTTACTGAGTCTTGGGTTCAGATACAGCCCTTCTTACTCGGATGCTTTGCTTGGTGTCCACAGAGAGCTGTGTGGCCTAGTGCCCCTTCCATAGCTCCCCGCTTCACTTCCCCGACTCACCCTCCTGCCATGCAAATGCTCTGTCCTTGGAGAGCAACCAAGGTGGCAGGAGGAGTTTTACTGAAGCAAACAGGGGGGACAGAGAAGAGCAGGGCAGGTTACGACAGCCACACCCCAGCCAGGAGGGGCCATGGGGCCCCTGGCGTGGCAGAACTTTCTAGCACCAGAGAGGCAGTGGGCTCCCAGGAGTGCACAGAGGGCTGGCTTGCTTGCTGCAGGAAGAGGTGTGGGCAGGCCAGGTCTCTCTGAGGATGGAGAGAAAGGCCTTTTCTCAGAAACCATGAGGGGACTGAAGGAATTTTGTGGTTGGAGAGCCTCTGAGGTGACTGAGAGGAAACCCACAGAAAAGCACTGTCTTGCAAGGACACAGGGAGCAAAGGAAAATGGCTTTGTAAATGTGTTTATTTTTATTCCATCCTACCCAGCAAATCTGAAGTTTTCCTATTTTACAGGTCACCTAGGTCTAATAAAAATCACTTTCAAAGATTATAAAGCGTTGGTGTTTTGGAAAGAGGTAGGGCTTGGTTATTGTGCTTGTGAGATGATCTCAAGCCCTACTTCCTATATCAGTTTACTTAGCAAAATGGTTTCAGGCAGAAAATCGATAAAGCAGAAGCAACTTTCAAAATTACTCAGCCTGATCTGAAAAAGCATAGACTCCCAGAAGAGACAAAACCAAAACATTATGTACAATGTATTGTTCTAGGGAATCAAAACAAGCATAGAAAAAAGAAAATCAATAGTCTTTCAGCCATGTGTAATTTCACAGTATCAAATATGTGCAAATATTGGTGGCAAACATTATTGTTTTCATTGCAGATGGGTCAGTTGAAAGTGTTTGGAGCTGGTGGATTAGAAAGTTCACTGTTTATTGCTGTAGTTTGTTGCTGTACTTTACAGAGACTACCTAGCAAGAATACAAACTCGCTTTGTGTGGGAGAATACAAGTCTTTTTCCCTGGTCCTTCACTGCATCATACTCCCCACATAATGTCAGGAATGGGAGATATATCCACCCTCTGGGTGTGAAATGGGAAGAAGTGAAAAGACACCCATCTAACTGCTGGGCAGCACCTTGAGTTCTCTGCAGCTTTGTAGGACTCAAGAAAAAATTTATGTGTGCATAGGGCTGGTTGCGAGAAGAGGCTGAGGTGCTATAGGGAATCTCCTTGCTCTCCCTGGTAAATGCACAAAGATAGTAGGGCTATTCTGCCATTTTTTCCCATTGTTCCTATGCTGCAAGGCAGCTGGTAGCTGATGACAGTGAAAGATTCATTGCATTATGCAACTGCAGTGGTGCAAGGCCAGGCGTGTGTCACTATCTGAGATGTGTCATAATCCCATCAGATTGCCATCTTTGGCACCTTTGGATATTCTGCACCCTTTCATGAAGGTGAACAGAAATTGCTGTGATCTGTAAACTAGAACTATGGACTAACCATATTACTCTGGATGTTGTTGTAAGCCTTCAAATTGTATACAACAGAAAGGGTAAAACTGAAATGCAGTTTAACGTAACACTGGGATTTTAAAGTATTACACCTAGTTCAGTATATCATTTCTTACTTTCAAGGTAATCTGTAATATATAATGTAGAGATTACATTAGAAACCTTTAGCTACTCCGTATTCTAAATCTTTCATGGAAACCAGTTCAATATAAAAGTATTAACATTCTCAGCAATTAGTGCGTCACAAAGGTCCCAATGTTTGAGATAGAAGTGGTTTTGTGGAACGGAGGAATGAAGGACATGAAGGCAAAATAATATATTTAAAAAAAACACATTGAAAAAGAAAACACCTTGCTATGGACACAATTCTCTTTTTAGGGGAAGGATGAAACAAAACCCAAGCAAATCACACTGTTGGTTATACCATCAAATGGTTGCTACAAAGCCTTCAGACTTCCCATTGAGTCAGGCACTTGACCCAGTGGGCTGCAGTGTTGTTGCTTGCAGAAGCCTGATACGCTGACTGCTAGCATTCTTAACTCAAATGGCTCTTCCTTCCTAGAGCTACATTAAGGAACAAGTGGATTTTTTGACAGCTTATAGGAGGAGTACTGATGCCTCTGTATGTGAATATAAAACAGAGGACAGCAAGATGACTCTTTGGAGAATGGCCCCAGAGTTCTCATCATCACAGAAATCTCAACATTTTGTTCAAACCCCACTAAGTCTAATAGTATATTTTGCTCCTTCCAGCATGCCTAAAAGGAGAATGAGGTGAGAGAATACCATCAGACTAGAAAATATTTTCAGAGGCTATAGATCCAAAAAAAAATAATAAACAGAATTTTTAAATAGATTATACACAAAGCAATGAAGGAAAAGATTTTTTTTTAAAGAAAAAAACACTTCAAGGATGAGATGATTTTATAATGAAAAAGTCAGCAAAGCCATCACGTTCTACTAAATGAAACAAAAAGCAAATTGACAGTAGGGAAGCTACACAAGAGAGCTACGGCCTGTGGAAATGCCAACATTGTTTAAGGATGGACAGAGTTGAGAAAGGCAGGCCAAAGTAAAATTACATTTCCCTAC
>NW_008584834.1:16095-22389 GCF_000691845.1 Merops nubicus
AAGAAAATTCTGAGTGAGGGGAAGAATACCTTGAAACAAAAGGAAAAATAATTCAAAGAGAAAAAATTGTGAAGAAATAGCTTGTTAATATATGATTAAAATGATATGAAATTTGGCAGTGAGAATGTAAATGAAAGGAGCAGCCTCAAAATTTTCTTCACCTAGCAGTGTCGGCTCATGCAGTAGCAGCCCTTAAGCATGCTCTCATCAGTTAATCCAATGTACGAAATAGGCACGCATCTTGTTTCATTTACCACTGTTTTGTTAACAGAAAGAACAGGCAGTGATTGATAATAACATACCAGATTTCCATCTGATACTTTAGAGGCTTTTACATGTAATCAAGTGTAATATACAAGCTGATCCCATGCTATCTGTTTAAACATATTAGAGTTCATTCCACTGAAAGCCTTACCAAATCTGAGCTGCAGAAGAAATGAGAAAACTCTCTCAAATATTTCTATCCTGATAATCAAGTTATTTCCAGTCTTTCAGACATTTCTGAACTCTGGTTTTATCAAAATATGAAACATCAAGGTTTAAAGCAATAAAATTGAGATTTGTGAAACATTTAGAGGAACTGTTTTCTAAGCCATAAGTAAAGGCTTAGGAAAATAACATGTATTATTAAATATTGATATGAGTGATTAGAATAAAAAAGACAGAAACAGTGAACCTCAACTGCAGATTAGAACTTCTCAGGATTCATGGATTCAATGATATAACTAAGCCATAGTTTTTACCGTTAAACTAAAAAACGAGTCAATGCTATTTGGTGTATCTAAGTTCTACAACGATCAAGCCTGTTTGCTAAAATGGGAAAATAGCTTCGCCTTATATATCAGAACTACAGTGAATACTTTCCATAAGGTTACTATTTCATCCTTAATTACAAGAGTGCAGGATATATATTTCCATTATCCTCTGTAGCTTAAGACACAAACTATACTATTCAAAAAAGACAGTGAAAACTGTTGTAAAAATGGGAAGATGACATGAGATCTTTCATGATTTCGCACAGAGCTGCATACAGTCTAAGCTATCAAATGAGAAAAACTGTTGATAAAACAATCATTGAAAGCAATAAGAAAGTGAAAACATACTGACCAAAAAAAAGTAGCCCCAAACCAAAACCTGCAAATTCTAAAGTAGGACAAATAAGACTAATAAACATGTCAATTTCATTTACATTTGGAATTAAAATTTCTTGTGAAACTTATTTCCCCTTCTTTTTAATAGTTAAATATCATTCATCCTGAAGTATCAGCATATGCTATAGGAGTGCACAGATTACCAAAATGTGAAAATCTAAAGCAAATTAGAAGTATCCTATACCAAGTAAAAAAAAAAAGAAGAAATATGAGGAGAATAAAGCAGACAGATACCATAACAATGAGCGTCTAAATGCCTGAATGCATTACTGAAATTCATACATATTGTGTTCAGTTCTCCAAAGCAGTACAACAAAGAAATTATTTCATGTTTTATTTTTCAAGTTATAAAATGAAGACATTGTTATCTCTTTACCTAAATAACTCCTTCAAATTGTTATGCTGAAACTGCGAAGTAAAACTGTTGCAAACTGAAGATAATTTCATTGTCAGTGTTGGTTTTTGTCAAAGAAAGGAACTGGAAACCTGAAGATGTGGGCACACACAACAATTTATGATTTTCAGTGGGGTGCAACAGTTCTTTTCCTGAGCACATCTTTCTCAAATTGTTTAGAAGACAAGAGAAAGATTCAGATTCTTTTTCTTAGTATAGTAACATTTTATTTTGTGAGCACTCACCTATTCCCTCTCCCCTTTTCTCACCAACACTTTGACTGACCCCCTGAGCTTCAGACTCCCTCATGAATGTTGCTGTCCCTCACAGCTTGGTTCTTTGGTCTATTCTGTAGCAGCTTTTGATATTTATAAGTTCAAAGATCATTGGTTTAAAAAACATTAAAACATGCCCTTCCAGCTAGAAACATATGCACTTGTCTATATCAAAATATGTTTGTGGATATGTGCTGTGCTCTTTGGTCTTTTACATTTCAACCACAAAAAAGCTCTCAGAAAAGTTAGTTCCTGAAGATGCTTACCTTACAAACCACTGTAAATGGAGTTAGAGGGGAAGAAGGGCTTAATCAGATACTTGACTGTACAACTATAGGAGTGTAAAGCAATATCTGTTGGTAGGCAATAGACACATTGCTCTCCAGGAATTACTGTCCAAATTAGAATATAAGGAATCATAGAATCACTATGGTTGGAAAGGACTTCCAGGATCATCAAGTCCAGCCTTCATCCCAACATCTCCCTAACCACTAGACCATAGCCTCAAGTTCTACATCTACTCATTTTTTGAACAGCTCCAGGGATGTTGACTCCACCACTTCCCTGGGCAGCCTGTTCCAATGTCTGACCACTCTCTCAGTGAAGAAATTCTTCCTAATATCCAATCAAAATCTCCCCTAGCGCAACTTGAGAGCATTTTCTCTCATCCTATCATTAATAATTTGGGAGAAGAGACCAACACCAGCCTCGCTACAACCCCCTTTTAAATAGTTGTACAGAGCAATAGTCTTTCCTCTCAGTTTCCTCTCCTCCAGACTAAATAACCCCACTTCCCTCAGTCTATCTTCATAAGACATGTTTTCCAGATCCCTCACCAGCCTCATTATCCTTCTCTGGACGCGCTCCAGCACCTCAATGTCCTTCTGCTGTGGTGCCAAAAACTGGACACAGTACTCAAGGTGTGGTCCCACTGGAGCTAAATACAGGGGTGTGATCACCTCCCTACTCCTGCTGGTCACACCATTTCTGATACAGGCCATGAAACAGCTGTGTGACAAATTGCAAGACAGTTTAATCAATTAAACATTTTTTAAGCATGTAGGGGGTTTGTTTTTTAGTTAACGTGAGCAAATATTAATGTGAAATAACAGCTTGACATTTTTTCTTTCGCCTATCTGATTAAAGTAAGTCTTAGTGGACTACTGCCAAAATTCTCAAAGCACTTTGCCTTGGCACTTGATGATTTGGTTTTGGCAAAAAATATATTTTGTTCTCACATTCAATAGACATATTCAGCTTCTTTTCTCTTCAAGGAAGTGTTGATGCCAGATGCTTAGATGCGGCTAAGCGTTTCCATTTCCAAAAATACACAGATGAATTTTGTACAGACTTTCTGTTTCCTTCTAAGAAACCACTGAAATATTTTGTTTAATGTTACAATTAATCCTGTGAGCTATACCATTATGTATTGAAGGCATTCAAGGCACCAGGTTTTCTCCGCAGTTTCCCAGTTCAGGCAGTGCATGGCTTAGATTTATTAATTTTAAGTGTTTCCCTCTGTGTAATAACTTGAGAGTAATCTGTAGTCAGAAGAGAGAAATGGCCTTGGCATACAAAAGAGGGTCCTTCTAGCTACTTTTAGTCAGTATGTCATGCTCTGAAGTATTTTTCTAAACATTTGGAGAAACAGTTCTGAGTCTTGGAAAGACATAACAGTCAAGTTTTTTCTCTATTTTGTTTATCTCCACTTGTAAACTCCCATTTCCTATATACATTTTTTGCTGATTATAGGGGAAAATACACTCCCAACACTTGAGAAATATGGTCTTCAATCCTGCAGTAAAGAATATGTTTTCAGCCTAAGGAACAGTATTAAATTTAAACTTGGGACATAGATTTTTTTTTTTTTTTAGAAAATCAGAACAATATGAAATCAGGTTAAACTTCTTTTGGATTTGTTTTGTGTGATTTTGTTTGTGTGTTTGTTTTTCTTTTTTTAAAAAAATATTCAGTAGTGCCATTCTTTGTTTCTCTTGCATCTGTGATTACTGTGCATGCAGAGAACTGGAAAAGCAGCAGCAATACTTAAAACGATACAACTACTAGGAGATACAACAATAATAACAAATTAAAATCTGTACTTTTTAACTGCTAGATCAACGGTCTTCAGACAGACATGATACTAAGTAACAACTATGGCACTAATGACCCTAGAGAGTAGTACAACCATTAGTATGATTGCTTTAACTGCTGAAAAAAACATTGCATACAACAGCTGACACTTTTGCCATTAAATATATATAACCAATTTTAAAAGACAGATGAAAGGGAATGAAGGGAATCCTTTATTTGACTCACACTTGCTTCCTAAACTTTCAATTGCATTCTTCATTTTAAACTTTGTTCAAGTACAGCTTAGCCGACTACGAATGGACTAGGACCATAAATTAGTGCATAATTTGAATGCACAATCTCTTACAGTCATAGGTATGAATGACACACAGAAGTTTTTGTGTGTCAGGAGCTGATGAACAGCTTTTTATCTTTTTCTTATGTAGTCTATAGTCTGCCACATCACTAGTTGTACCATATTAATCCTCTGTCCCTTTTGCTGACTGCATGTCTGAGTAGGAAGGACACTGTCATCAGTAGGAAACACACAGACCAGATCTTTCCATCCCATTCTAGAGCATATAGGGAATATACAAGGTGGCTAACAACCAGAGGAATAAAAAGATCAATACATTCACTCACAGTGGATGATGAAGCAAAGAAAGTAGTGAGCGAAGGCAGAAGCCAACTCATGGGAGAAGGAATAAGTCAGGATATTAGCCCAATTCCAATCATATAGTAATTTTCAAGAAACAGCATCATTACATACATAATTGCTCTGTCCTAGTTGTGGCAGTGTACCACCATTGCTGGGAGCTCTGCTTGTAATAGAGCCAGGGAGCCCTTCCAATAACTGGAAACCCTGCATAGTGCAACCACCACACAAACAACCCTCACACTCACTGCAGGTAGAGCCAGCCTTTATACTGTTAACTTTAGAGGTGGGACACCTGACGTTAACTCTAAACACAGGGCACTTGGTGATGATTTCCTAACTGGTTTCCACCCAAGGTTGGCCAGGCCTTGAGAGAAAACCAAGAGGCACGTGTTCCTTGCCTGGTTGTGGACATCATCCATATGTCAACCCTGACTCAGAGTTTGGGGTTTAGACCCCAGCACTTCACTGGCAATTAGGAAGTTACCAACATGGAATCTCCAGGGTGACATACATCTATCAGAATATTAACAATGTTGGTTTCTCTATCTCACTCTGTCTCAAACAATACAGCAAATGTTCCTTATTTCCAAATTATTGTTTGGACTAAATAAAGATGAAATTCTGCTTTAACATCCTATATTGAAGACAACATTTCACACAAACTGGTAGAGATTTTGAACTATGACATCAAATAACTGGCAAATATATGTGATTAGTTATTTGTTATGAATAATGACCTAAGTTAAATAAGAAAATAGTTCCCTTCCTTGTGCTCATGACTAAATGTACAGTTTTGTGTTGGTTTTGCTTTGTTTTGTTTTTCTTGTTGTGGTTTTTTTTTTTCCTTTTTTTATTTTATTCCCTCGAATGCAATGCTTAGGAAGAGTTAAAAATGGCACACCACAAACAAGTTACCTCAAATTGTCTTCACTATGGTGCTTAAAACATACTAGCAATATAATGAACATAAATTCCATCATTCTTAAATGTAAAATTTGAATTATTGGGTGATTTTGGTTTTTTTAAAGAAAAAAAAATTGTCAGATGATTTTTCTTTTTCACCTATTGGCTTGAAAGTACTAATTTTCATTAAGATGGTATTTGAGTGTTTTACCTTTTTTAATATAAATCACACATGGAACATTCATGCATTTGATTTTAATTAGAAACGAAGTTCTTATTTGAATCTTATGATAGTCTCAATTGGTAGATGTACCCATTCCAGTCCCTGTTATTATTCTATTAATTAAGTCCTACTAATGAAGAAGCTTACAGGCTGGTTACAGAACCACCTAAAAGTTAGTGGAAGAGACCTGTAGAAATGATTGGACATTTCCTTCATTTAGTATAGCCTTTTTTACAGACTAAAAAAGAGAAACAATAAACAACATCCCTCACCCTCTTTTATTTGGTCAGAGTCATACACAAAATACCTACTAGCTCCACCACAAGTCGTCAAAGTCCCAGAGCTTTGGACAATTTGGTGCCCTTTCCCTTCCTTACCTTCTGCGCCAGCCAGCCAGCCAGCCAGTTTAATTTTACTGCCAGGCCATAATTCCCTGTCCTCCTGGGAAGACCCATGACTGCACAGAAGTCAGACTTGCGGTGCATGTAGTGACAGATGGTCACTGAATGCCTTCTGGACCTCCTTAAATCCGTATGATATTATGTCTCAGAGAAGTCATTCCTAGCACTGGGAAATCCTGAGAACTAGTCACATGTCTGTCATGGTTACAGGGGCTG
>NW_008584835.1:0-17054 GCF_000691845.1 Merops nubicus
AGCAGCGCTGCTCCTGCGTGAGCTCTGGGGCCGTCTGGTGCGGGAGACCGGGGCAGCCTGGCCAGGCCCACTGGCATCGGCCAGAATAAACCCCCTTAGCGTGCTGGAGGGAGGCCAGGCCTTCGTCCTGGTGCCTCCTGTAGTATTGCTGTGGTGTGGCCGCTGCTGCTCGTCCAAACCCACAAACTTTGCTTCCCTTTGCAGGGTGAGTGATGCCTGGTTATCCAAGCACACGGGAGCCGACAGGAAGTCCCAGACGATGCCAGCGCTCCGCAGCAGAGCTGGGGGAATGCAGGTGCGGCTCCAGCATCTGGGCAGCCTGGAGACCTCCTTCACGCTCAACCACAGTATGTACGGCACAGCGAGACGGGACCCTGGAGTATTAGTCTGCTGAAAACTGCATGTAGCCATTTTCCACTTGCTGCTTGTTGCTTCAGGATATTCAGACTCTGAAGAATTACAGTGTTCACTGGTACTCCCTGCAAAATTTCTAGATTGGTGGTGGTGACTCTTAAGCCAAGCCCTTAAAAAGTCATCCCTGGGACTTATTGCCTGGCTTTTTCCTCTCACCTGTCTTGTCTCAGTTCCTTGGCTGAGTGTGTGTGCAGGCGATGCCTGGTTTGGGTGGTGAGGAGGGCAGGCAGGAGAGATGTACAGAGACCTGGGGAAGGATCTGCTCTAAGCCTCTCCACATGGGTGAGTTTTGCTCCATTGAAGCACCTTGCCATTTCTCGCCTGGGGATGCAACCTGGACACCTCATTCTCTGTCTGGCTTGAAAGACAGGGAGATTATGGGGAAATATTGACATTGTTTTTTCTTGGTTGGCGTCAGGCTGAGGCAGCTTCTCAGGAGTTGGCAAATTCAGCATCTTGCTATTCCTACCTCATTTCTCAAACCCAGTAAAGTGCAAGGGGGGAACCATATCTATACCAGCATTGAGGTTGTGTGGGAGCTGGAGTATTGAACACTGGACACTGTTTCCTCCTGAACTGCTTTCCATCCACAGATGCAGGCACCTCAGAAGCAGATATTGTGCACCAGGCATTACTGGAGGGCAATATTGCCACTGAAGTGTGCCTCACAGTCCTGGACACCATCTCTTTTTTCACTCAGAGTTTCAAGGTCAGTGTTGAAATCAAAAGAATTTTAGAGAAATGTGCTGTATATGTGCTGATTTTTGTGATCCATTCTAACTGGCAGATTATGGAAAGCTTTACAAAAGCAAATCATTTGCAGCTTGTTTATTTTCCAAAATGCTGGGTGTCCCACAGGGTCTCAGAGTAAATATGCACTTATGCAATCTTGCAATTTCTTTAAAACTTCAAAACCAGAGAAAATTTTGTGGACAGGATACCGTAAGTGTAGGCATTGCAAAAATAGAATAAGAGGAAATATGTCATATTGAAAGGAGGGACTAGAGGAAAAGGAAATGAAGGTCTAGCGTTCTTAGAACAGTCACTGTTTTCTACCATAGATTGCCTAGAAGTGAGGCCCAGATTTCTTTGAATCATTGTACATTAATGTCTCTGGGGCTGAGACATTCCAGCTGTGTTTACCAGTTCAGAAAGGATAGTACCACTGGTAGAAGTTGTCTCTGTATAGTGATTTACACTCCCAGCAGTCATTGGCATCTACAGGAATTAAAGCCTCTGTGGTGAAGAGAACCCCAGGCTGGCACCAAAATACTGAAATACTGTTCCAGAAAAGCTCTTCTTTGAAGTGTGGTTGGATGAATCCTGCTCATAGCAAAGTGTCTTGCATAATGTTAAGAAAACAACTCTGAATTTCAGAGTAAGCACGATGAAGATTTCCTTTTTAGATGAACTGAACAACATGAAGAGAAACATTATCACCTCCTCTCTCTGTTATAAAGGAAAAATCCTTCCTGGTGCAGGAAGCCTTCCTGATGCAATACATTAAAATACTCCTTTGGCAACAGCAGAAGGATTTAGATGCAAGAGTTAAAACTTACTTGACTTTGTCAGTTGCCTGTTGTTGAATATGGCTGAACCACAAAACTATGTGATTTTCAAACCGCAGGGTAAACTGGATTCCCTTCCGCTTTAAGGGGCTTCTGCTTTGCTTTTGTGGTCATACAGTGATACTGCACAAAAGTGTGCTCTCTACTGTAGCAAAAGTGCTGATGCTGTTCTTACTGCCAGAGTAAGTGAGTTCAGTTAAAAAGTATGGAGCCTAAACTTACCCTGCTACAAGATGTCAAAAGACAAATCTGAGCTAGCCCAAGAATTGGGACTTCCACATCCTTGCTGGCTGGCCATGATGTGCCAGGCTTCATGTGCCACAGCTGCAGGGCTGACCCCCCAGGCTGCACAGGCAAGATAGCTCTGACACCAAACTGTATTAATCCTCTCCTGGTAGTTCAATTTTACTGTAATCTCCAGAAGGTGCAGACTGTTAAAACTTTGGAGGAGACAAGGGAAGTGTACTGACTTACTACAGCTATGAATCTGTCTGGTGAAAAGATCAAATAGTCTTTTTTTTTTTTTTTTTCCTCTCTTTTGGGCTGCAAATGAAACACTTGTTGAGGCAAATAGAAAAGAAAAAAACCCTGTGTGATAGTTACATTGGTAACAGCCTGTTTTATTTAAAGTAACTCCAGGCAGCAGTGAAAGTTGTACAGATTATTGAGTTAGGTTTTAGAATTAGTGAAGCAAAAGCGATAAAATATTTTTATGTTATTTTCTGCTATAAAAATAGCCTCTGACCAACTGGTGTAAGTTTGTACTGGTTGTCACATATATTGGTTATATTTTTGCTGAAGGCCCTGTTCCTTATCTGACTTAAGAATTGACTTAATTAATTATGCAAAATTATCTCTATCATTTACAGCTTCAGGCACAACATCTCTGCAAAATAAATTCTCTCATTGCTTTTCAGAACCAGCTTTTAAGCAATGATGGCCACAATCCACTTATGAAGAAGGTTTTTGATATTCATCTGGCTTTTCTCAAAAATGGGCAGTCAGAAGCAGCTCTTAAGCACGTGTTTGCCTCTCTGAGAGCTTTCATTAGCAAGGTATGCAATACATGACTTCAAAGGTGCAGGAGAATTTATATAGGTAAGGCAGAAGAGACCAGTGTGCTTAAACTCCTGTTAAACAGATATTTTGTGCTGTTTGGAGATGTGTTTTAGAAAACAACTGTTTTACAAACCAGACCAGGTTAAGTTAGCTATTTCAATATTTATCTCATATTTTTGGGCATCAGGAAACGAAAGGAGAAATTGAGAAGAATTCCCTCACTTGCCTTGGTCACAAAACTGCTGTTAAAGATTAGTATCTGTTCAACCAAAAGCTGATGCTTCTTGAATCTTTGCCCCAAACTGTCAATATTGCTGACAATGCTGTTGCTTGAATAATACTTGTACTGACAAGCTGCTTCTCTTCCACTGTGTTTGAAAGAGCGTGCTGCTTGCTGAACCTCTTTCTGCACTTTTCTGAACCCTGGTACGCAGCAAGGCTGTTTAATGCCCTGAGCTCAAGCTCTGTCACAGCCATAGCTAACCACATAAGAGCAGTGACTGATGGTATTGTTAACATTTCCCTTCATGCTTGTCAAAACCTGCCACTTCTCACAACTACACTTTTGAGACCAGATGTATGTGCAAACTTCATTCCTTTCAATCTGCACAGTTATCATAAATACAAAATTAATTAAAACCTCTCAAATCACTTGAATGTAACACTTCATTAATGAGGTAAATCCATGTGGCATGAGATTGCACCCAGGCAGAACACAGTATATAAATGATATGCAGCAAATTGTTACTTCCAAAGGAGATCTTGCACTGGTTGACAAACAAAGTTTAATTAAAGAAAGAGACTGCTAAACTGTTTTTCAAAGGTAGAAAAAGTCTATGCAATGTATATTCTACTATAACCTCACAGCAAGGCCAAGAGCTAGTAGGAGTATGTCTAGGGCCAAATTTTGGGTTGTCCTAAGCAAACGTAGGAGAGGCAGGAAATGCAAAAGTCTTGCTAGCTACCTATCTGGCTCCAGACAGCCTAATCTCCTATGAGATGTTTTTCCATCCTGCTTCCTAAATCCTGCTAAATTGGCAGCTGGCACTGGCAGGAATCACTCAGTGTTTCTACAGGGTCCAATACTTGTTTATTCATCTACCTTTCTTCTGAGTTTTCTGCTTGCCTATGATCTGCTTAGCCTTCCATCCTGCTTCAGATCTGCACACACTCCACTCAGACACAGTCTCTCTGCATGTCACTTCCCTTACTAGTCAAAAGTTTGGTTTAGCCAGAAATATTTGGTTTGTGCCTATCGCAAATAAGAGACCTTCCTGGTCTCCCTGGCAAATGGTTGTTTAAATGCAAAGCCAAACCTGCACACCTGCTCAATTTGATCTCACCATCAGCCTTCAAAACCTGGAGCCCTTCAGGGGTTCCACACTTGCTCTCCAAATTGCCAATGACAGCAATGCAGGCTGTGCTCTAGGCTGCTGCAAGGATGCACAGTGGGGTCATTCTCTTGGATTTATGCCAGCCTGAATCCATGCTGAATTTGGCATCATGAGTCTTCAAAGATATTAAGGATTGGTTTCAGTTAATTTCTAACATATCCCCTATGACAGGACACAGTGTTGCTTCTGTAAAAGCAAGATATGAGCCCAACAGATGGTATCTATAAGGAAGTGTTTTCTTTGCCAACTCCATAACCACAAGGGTCCCAAACTTCCTTTTAAGTCCTCTGAAGGGCTTTTCCAAGGCCCAAAGTGACAATAATATATTTAGGGGGGGGTCACTGCATTTCATGACAACTGCAAGGAGGGCATATTTTCCTACAAGTTTGTTCTGAAATATAAAAACTGCCCTGCTTTGTTTTGGCTCACTTATCACTGTTAGCTATAAATTATTGTTAACTTCAAGAAAACCAAAAGTGAGTTACACCTTTGACACAGCTAGAATGGGCAATCGGTCATTTTTATGGCCTTCTGTAGCTAATCATTACGACAAAAAGAATCACCCTTTTATCTAGGTTCACAGCAACTGGTTACTGGAAGGGGAAAAACTCCTGAGATTTATTTTGCATCCCCAAATCTGTCTTAAAAATAGCTTGCTTTCTCCATTAAATCTGGTTATTGATAAGTAAAAGACTTAAAAAAAAAAAAAATTTCGCAAGAAAGCAAAGAACAAACAAGTTCTATAATTGATTGCATGTTTGGTTTTGGTTTTAGAATGAATACCACTTGCATCCATGTGTGCTGGGAATTTGGGAAGAAAGCTGTCCTTGTTTTACCAGCTGGGAAGAAGCAAAAAAGAGCTGGATTGCTCTTGGTTTATACTCCAGGTTTTCTTAGCAACTAAATCCTTCTTTTCAGAGCATCACTTAAATACATACAGACATGCTTGGGAATGGTCTTGAAGTTAAAAGTTATGAAGGAAAACATGCACATAGGAGGGGGCTGAGATAATTTACCCTGCATTAAAGAGCAGTTCAGAGATGTGGATGTGAGAGTGATGGAAATACCACGTCTGTCCACTCCATGCCTACTTGTCCCTTGACAGATTGACACTAGCAGGGCATGTCAGGGTCATCACAAATCCCAGGCCCTGAAGGACTAGGGCAGCAGGGCCTTGCTCCTTTCCTGCAATAGCCCACTTGGGAAGATTGTCCCTGTCTGTTAGCAATTCCCCATGACCATGTCAAGCTGTGCTTTCCCTCCCCATTAGTGCACTTGGGATACAGCATCATTACAGCCTCCCATGCAGTTGTGAAGGGCACTTGGCACATCCTGCATGCCACTGTGGCTGCCCTGCCCTCACATTCCTTTTGTGCCAAGGCCTCTTTGGGAGCCACTTGCTGCATTGACTCCTGCTCTGGCCCTTTGTATTAAGACTGGAGCAGAAATGTGCTCCTCTGGTGCATGCAGTCACCACCACATGTGCTGCTTCACAGCTCATCCCACCCTTGTGTTCTTCTGCCAGCTGGAGAGCCGCAGGCAGCGCATGGCCAGATCTCCACAAGGAATACACCCTTGGATTTGCTGCCCCAAACCTGGTGCCAGGAGCAATTGCATCTGCTTGGGCTTAATCTTCAGAAGGAGTTGCACAGGGATGCAGGTTCCCTATGAACAGGACACAGGTTTTCCTCCAGAGCTGGTGCAGTGTGGAGAGGAGCACACAGGAAGGGATCTTGAGCTTCTTCTGATGCAGATTCCCAGGCAAAGTTTTGCTCTCTAGCATTGGGTTGAAAATGTCAGAAAAGCCTCTGCATGCAAGCAGTGGTCCCTGCTGAGAGCAAGTGCCAGCTGTATCTTCTTGGGTGCCTAACTGCTCCTTGTGCATGCACAATCATGCATCGCTGTGGCCAGCTCTGAACTAAACCCGGGTCTGAGTGTGACCCTGTCTCACCATGGGAGGATTGCATTACAACAGGCAGCAATTATGTAAAAGCTCATTCCCAGAGTGCACGCAGGATCCTCTTGGCCCTGTTATTATGATATTTATTTGCTTCTTTTCATTCTGCCACTTTTTAAAATGAAAATATTTTTGGCCAGAGGCAGTGAGCACCCAGTATTTGATCAGTGTCATCATTCTGCTTTGAAGCCTGTGCAGCTTGGTGTAATCTCAATGGTGTAGTCTTTCTAGACATAGATCTTTAGATTCCTGTTTTAAGGCCCTTTCACCAGCATGCCGTGATGGTGGCCATAGTAGTACCTAGAAGCTTTTCTGAATCATATTTAATGCAAGGAGTAGAGGGGCACAGTAACTCTGGGCTCTGACTTGGAGGGTATCAGTGAATACTCTGACAGTATGTACTACATGGGGGGGAAGATAGTGGAGCAGATAGAAGTGGCTCATAGACCATGCCCCATTGGACCATTTGGACCACTGAGTTTTGAAAGAACTGAGCACATATTTATTCTGAAGAGATAAAACCCATGGTTGTCTCTGTTGCCTCTTTGTGCCAGGAAACTGCCTGGGCTGGTCGCCAGCCACAGCAGAGGGAGCAGAGTGCTGCTGTGTGATGCTCAAACAGCCTCTGCTCCCTCCAGGAGGTGCTGGCGTCACCCCTCTCCAGCCAAGTCCCTGTGGGGGCTGCAGAGGTGGCTGCGTGCCAGCACAAAACCCTTCCTTTTTCTGCTTCCCTGCACCCAGCCTGCTGTGGCCAGGCTGGAAGGAAGCTGAGTGCAGTGTCTCCTCCTCGCCAGCCACCGCTCATGACCACAGCCGGCCGGCCGTGCTGGTGGGCCCTGCTGCGGCGAGTCCTGCATGGAGGCAGCTGCCCACGGGGCAGGGATAGCTGCAGCCATCTGCTTTTCAGGCACAGCTGAGCCTGAACCTGCAGACGTGCCTGGAAGCAGGTGTTGGGTAAGGGGATAGACACACTACAACAGTACGGGGTACTGGTCTTCCCCTTCTGTTTTTCTTCACCCTTCTGCAGATCTCTGAGCCCCATTGCTAACTGAGGTAGCTCACGCTGTGGTTTGGCTTGATCCTGCTGCTCCCTGGGGCTAGCTCCATCTCTGGGACCCGGGCAGGTCACTGTATATTTTAGACTTTCTGGGGCAATCAAGTCTCCTGTTTGCATTCCCGAGGGCACGCATGATTTTAGGCTTTTTATAGAGTGAAGTGTAGAAGTAGCTGTGCAAGCATTGCAGGTCATGTATCCTAGGGATGTCAGACTTCTGGGTGGGCCCTGGCAAATCTTCTGATGTCCCAGGTGGCAAGCTTTGGTGGGAATGTTCATGGGACTTCTCCTCTCTGCCCCGCTGCCAGTGTTGCTGGCTTTTGTAAGAACATGAAACTTGTGTCTGTCCAATTTGGTGACAATTTGCCAGTGAACCCAAAGGTTGTTGAGGAAGGGGATAGATGGACATACACAAGCACATCCCAAAAAAGCGTGACAGCAAAGTTCATGTTGCTCTAGGAAATGTTGTTAAAAATAGGCCCTGAATTCTTTCCCACAAATATTTTCAGGCTTAGAACTCTGGCAGAAGTTTTATTAAAGCTGTCCAGGCTGAACCCCTTTGTGTTGCCCCATGCATATTGGAGCCCTGTGAGTGTTGTTTAGTAGAATATTTTCTAAGATTTCCATGCCTTCTGTGAAGTTTCCCTCAGCATTTTTCAAGGGAAGAGTGAACATGTGTGCTGCCCTCTGCTACGAGATCCTGAAGTGTTGCACTTCCAAGGTGTCCTCCACGAGGAACGAAGCCTCAGCTCTTCTGTATCTCCTGATGAGAAACAACTTTGAGTTCACCAAAAGGAGAACATTTCTGAGAACACATCTTCAGGTCAGTGACTGGGGAAAAGCTAGAGAGCAGGATAACTCAGGTTTAAGAACAGATATATCAATATGACTATATCACCCCATACCTGCAGAGGATCTTCCCATTGTTATATGGATAAATATCCTCTTGATTTCCAGGCTTCACCTAATCCCTGTTTGAAATTATTGGCCCAGGACCTTTTGGGTAAAATGCACTGCCATCAGGTACTCCAAGCTGTTGAGTTTTTGGAATCACAGACCCAAGACTTACCTCTGCCCCAGAGGCTGTCCAGAATGGGGTGGAAAGGACAGCAAGAAGAGCTACCTTTGAGGCAAGAGAAGGGATTTTCCTAGAGCTGCTTTTGCAGTGTTGTCTTTTTTGAAGCAAATTTAAGATAGCTAGTGAGGCAGATGAATACCATCTGGGTTGTAACAAATCATGAAAGAAGGTCACTAATGCACAGACAGGGATTTGTATCATGATTGTCATATTCTTAATTCTGTGAACTCGCTGTCCAGCAAAGCAGTTTAGTCCTCTTGGGAATATTTGTCCTTGGGAGATGTGACAGGAAAGCCACAACAACAACCATTGCTTATGTTATGGGAAAAACATGATGTTTTCCTCTGAGCATTTTATGTAATTGTAACAATAAAACTCCTCTATTAGGGCACGTTTAAATAAAGCCCCTACCCTGTCCCAACAGATAATAATCGCAGTGAGCCAATTAATAGCAGATGTGGCACTCAGCGGTGGGACAAGATTTCAGGACTCCTTGCTGATCATTAACAATTTTGCAAACAGTGACAGGCCTATGAAGGTAAGTTGGAGATGTTAAATCACGTCATGTACTATCAGCTACTGATGCAAGACTAGAGGCACACTCAAGGAAATCATGCTTAAGGCTAAGGCTAATGACTGGAACTATGATTTATAAGCTCATAGTGGGCTGTGTTTGCTCAGTAAACAAGTATTACAGCAACAGCAATAGGGCCAGCTGCACAGGCAGGTCATGCTCCATCCATGAGGCCTCATGCCAAGAGAAGGGAGCTCTGCAATTCAAGTTACACTTTGCAAAGTGTGCTGCTTGCAAGGGTGTCCTGAGAGCTTTGCAAGAACTGCCAGCTTTGAGAGGAGTGACAAGGGAGGGTCTGATACTTTTGTTGGCTGAAGATAATAATTAGCAGGGGTTACTTTTAATTAATTGAGTGTCAGTAATTTTAAGAAAGAAGTCTTTCATGGAGATTAATGGTTCTATTTATTTGGAAAACAATTGTCTGTCTTTGTGCTAGTGTTAACAGCTTCTACCAGACCCACTGAACAATGTGCCATCACTGCAGCCTGCTCCATTGCACACAGTGTAGCTGCCACAGTAGGACAGAGGAAAACAGGGAATGTTTTTGCACTTCTGTGATTATCCTATGACCTAAAGGTGCAATGGGAACATGGGTTAGGCATTGAATTGTGCTATAACAAAGCTGTAGTTAGGATATACCTGGCAAAAACTTCCATTCTCTTCTGTACACCGGTGTTTATAAGGGTTTTACTGAGCCATACTTTGCTGCTTATATTTTATACCACAAGACTATCATTATATCCAGTTTATGTATTTATATAAGTGTAAGAGTACAAGAGAGATTTCAATACACTAGAGAGGATGCTATGTGGAGCCCCAGAGACAGGTAGGGAGCAGGAGCCCCACAAGAAGGAATGTGAGCCAGGCTCATCATGGAGGAGAGAATGCTGAGGGGGGACCTCACTACTGCTTTCCACTACTGAAAGGGAGGTTATGGAAAAAAAGAGGTCAGGCTCTTCTCAGAGGTGTGGAGTGACAGGACAATAGACAATAGGCACAAGTTGCTGCAGGCAAAATTCCAACTTTACTTAAAGAAAAATTATTTCCCAAGAACATGGTGCAGCCTTAGGACAGGGTCCAGAAAGGAGGTGGGGTTTCTATCCTTGGAGAAACTTGGCCAAAGAAGCCTAGCTCTAAATCGATGGTGGCCCTATTCTTCACAGGGGAGCAGACTGGAGCCTGTGTTTCTTTCTGTATTTATTACATTTCTGTGGTGGGAATGCTACAAATGGTTTTGATGCTTTAGGAATTGAAGAGTGACCACATCAGAGGCTAAAAAGCCAGAAGTTGAATGCCATGAGAAATACTTCAGGCACGGTTTATGGTCCCATCCTGGGACATTTGTATGCACAGAGAACTTCTGCCTCGTTCTC
This sequence comes from Merops nubicus, assembly GCF_000691845.1. NCBI lineage: Eukaryota > Metazoa > Chordata > Aves > Coraciiformes > Meropidae > Merops > Merops nubicus. The sequence continues at coordinate 10,472 of NW_008584835.1, forward strand.
ACACCAACTCCTCAGGCTGCCAAAGGACCCGCCTCAGTGGGGCATGGGAACAGCCAACCTGGTACCCTGCTCATGGCCAGGAGAGACTGGCCCTGTGCATGCGCAGATTGAAATGACTCTAATTGCATACGGAATACTGTACACTCTATGCAGTGTGAGTGCAGTAAGTAAGAGCTGGTTAGTCTTATCTCCTGTGCTCTTGGCAATTCCAAATTGGCAGTAAGGGCAGTGTTGGCTGAAAGGGTAGCGACGGGCTTTCTTCGGCGAAGCCTGGAACACCTTTTGTTTCTGTATTTGCTTTTAATTAGTTTTGTTTTGTGTCAGGCAACTGCTTTTCCTTCCGAAGTGAAAGATTTGACAAAGAGAATCCGTACAGTGCTTATGGCTACAGCTCAAATGAAAGAACATGAAAAAGATCCAGAAATGTTGGTAGATCTACAGTACAGTTTAGCCAAATCTTATGCAAGTACGCCAGAGCTCCGGAAGACGTGGCTAGACAGCATGGCAAAGATACATGTGAAAAACGGAGACTTTTCAGAGGTAATTCATGTAACTAAAACATGTTGCACAACAAGAAGCAGATGCACAGATTACATTTTAATTTTCCCTTTGTACTTTGCAGGCAGCCATGTGTTATGTTCATGTGGCAGCCCTCGTTGCAGAGTTCCTGCACAGGAAAAGTAAGTGCGTGCTGCTTGGGAGGAAGATGATGCAGTGGTGGGTTTTGCAGGGATCAGAATCTTTTTAAAGACAAGTTTCTCTCAATTTGGGAAATGATTATTCTAGAAACAAGATAAAAAGGGAAAAAAGAAAAAAACACTTAATGCAGTGGACAAAGCTAGAAAAAGATTAGTATTTTTTTAAGAAAGGAATTCAGCTGTTCATACACAAGCATTTACTAGGCTGGCCAAATCTGCCTAGATCGTCATGTTGGCACGTTGCTGAGTGAAATGAGAACTGACAAATCATGTCTCTGTTTAAATATTCAGTTTTATTATACGTTACAAAATGTGCTCACAGGGGAAGCCCATGTTAAAAACTAGCTGTCTGTAGGTTCATCAGAAGTATCACTATGGGCAGTAGAGAAAACTATAGAACAAAGCAATCAAAATTCAGTCAAAAAAAAGAGACTATAGCCTAACTATACAAATATGTAAAGAACAATCAGAAAAAAAAGTTTTGTGGTTAAATGCAAAACAGGAAGGAAAGACAGATGTGTGTTCTCAAGTAACACTGCTTTGCAGGATTTCTTTTAAATACCTGTTCCACGGTTGATATATTGACCCCATTTCTCATTTCCATGTAACGGAGTAATTGTTGAAATGGACATTTCAGAAAGTTAAGGCAGGATAAACGTTGATTACATGCACTGCCTTGGCTGGAGGGGTTTTAAGTACCTTGCTCAGGGGGCTTGGAGTCCCTCCAAACTCTGTACTTTATGTTGGCTAAGTGAGAAAAATCAGGACTTATTTTTCTGATATGTATACACATTTCACATGGCTGCAGAGGGAAGAGTATTGAAAGTTGGCAATTCCTTATTTGTAGCCTGGAGGCTCCTTACCACAACTGGTGGTAAGGGAGAACTTCTAAAAAAGAAGAGGAACAAGTGCAAAGGAGTCTCAAGTGACTACTTTGAGTTATCTCTTTCACTGGCACTCTTTAGATATGTGTAGGCTGGAAAGGGTTTGGTAATGACTGAACTACTCAAAGTTTTGGGGTACATAACTGTGCTTTCTGCTACAGTGTAAAACTGTGTTCACTTACCACCCAGCTCTCCAGCATCCAGCAATAGCTTTCTTGCATCCTCTGTACAAAGATAGATCCCTGTCTTTCTCCCCTTACTTTCAGTTGGTTGCAGCCAGCGAGGCTGGTCACAGGTGACTTACAGATAGCACACTGGGAAATCTGGTGTGCTTGGTGTACATTACGTACTAGAAATAGGAGCCACAAAAATGCTCCGAGGGCTGGAGCAGCTCCTCTGTAAGGACAGGCTGAGAGAGTTGGGGTTGTTCAGCCTAGAGAAGAGAAGGCTCCGGGCTGACCTTATGGTGACCTTCCAGTACCTGAGAGGGGCCTATATGAAAGCAGGGGAGTGACTATTCACAATGGTCTGTAGTGACAGGATGAGGGGTAATTTAAGTTAGAAAAGGGTAGATTCAGGTTAGACGTTAGGAAAAAGTTCTTCAATATGAGGGTGATAGACCATTGGAATAGGTTGCCCAGAGAGGTGGTGGAGGCCCCATCCCTGGGGACATTCAAGATCAGGCTGGATGAGGCTCTGAGTAGCTTGATCTAATTAGAGATGTCCCTGCTTTTGGCAGGGGGGTTGGACTAGATGACTTTTGGAGGTCCCTTCCAGCCCAGACTTTCTATGATTCTGTGAAATGCTGACCATGGCAAATGACTGGGGAGGTGCTGGTATGTTCAGTCTCGTACAGCAAATCAGTAGCAAAAATGGGAATCAGGTCCCCTGCCACTTGTAGGACTTCAATACCAGCTAGACTACTTCCCTGTCCGTTGAAGAATGATGCATTTGAGACAAGTTATTTCACTAATCTATTGGCTTTTGTCTGCTACAGAACTCTTCCCCAGTGGATGCACTGCCTTCAGGAAAATCACTCCCAACATTGATGAAGAAGGTGCAATGAAAGAAGATGGTGGGATGATGGATGTACATTACAGTGAGGTGAGGTCTTGTAGTATAGACTATAGAGTATTCGATAGGTAATTAGGATTTAGTTTTAGACTTTGTTTTCATGAGCTTTAAAAAATGGTAGTTGTGCATTGGCATCTGTAAAGACTGTTTAAGAGCAATTTCCCAAGAGAAATCTGCTTTGAAGGATTCTCTGTGTACAGTTCAGATAGGTAAAACTGGTGTAAGTTTTGATTCCTTTGAAAGGCATTTCGAGCACTGAGACTGAGAAAGCTACACCACAGTCTTCAACTGCCATGTTATGCAAATGCTCGCTCTGCCAGCACAGGGCAGCATGGTATGGTATTTCCAAGGAGGGACAGAATGCAAGCCAACCTCTGCAGACTGAGAGGTCACCTTAAGTTCCCCTTGAGTTAAGGCTGTGCTGCAGGACACCGCATTAGCAGAACAATCCAGAAACCATAGCAGGACACTGGGGAAGTGGGTAGATCCTCTTGTGAGTCAAAGTCTCACAGTTAATGCTGCTTCGTCCCTGTAAAACCATGTTGGGTGAGCCATGTGGCTGAGTAGGGTAGCCCAGCTGCCCAATTGCCCGTTCATCAAGACTAAGCTTGAGCATCCTTAGCATCACATCCCACTGCTGTTGTATACATTTCTTGGACATGTTTCCTAGACATGTACCTCTGACTTCCAGTGCTGTCATCTCCATACCATCCCAGAGTTTTGCCATTCTTCTAGGTAGGCAGCTAAATAAGCAAGACATACTTGCTGGCTATTATGATAATGATTTATTAAGAACAAATGATTTTTTTTTAAATAACTTGTCCTTTTTTTCTTTTTTTTTTTTTTTTTCCTAAAATTTAGTGTACCTTTGGAAAACCCAGGAACACATAGGGTTTAAACTTACATAGCTGTGGATACTTATACTGGAGCCTGTTGACCTGATAAAATATCTGAAGTTAAGCTGGTTTTCTCTTTTAACTTTGACTACTATTGACAACACCCATATGGTTGCTCTCATAGGAAGTCCTGGTGGAGCTGCTGGAGCAATGTGTAGATGGCCTGTGGAAGGCAGAGCGTTATGAAACAATTTCTGAAGTTTCCAAACTGATCATTCCTATTTATGAAAAGCGGCGTGAATTTGAAGTAGGTATTTTGAACTAGTTTGCATATATCAGGTAATTTTCTGGATCCCTAATGAAATAACAGGAGTGTTTTTTATTTTTGAAGTTGTGAGTTAGTGAATTGGTGTCAGTAAAGCACACACTGATTCACTGCAGGGCATTAAAAAAACTAGTGAAAACAATGGTCTGGAGGATATTTAGTAAAGCTAAAGACACGGAAGAGTCATATTTAGTGAGTAATTCCCACCTTTCTTCCCCTAAAATAAAGTTGTTGTCATCCTGTATGCTAATTCTGTATGCCAGATTATTTTTGAGACCTGAGCATTTTAAGGGTTAAAACCAGAGTGAGAACTGTTTAGAGAAAGGACTAGATCTGCAGGTAGTTTAGTGGCAAGTGGAGAGGAAGGAAGGCAGCTGTTACCAGCTTTCTGCTTTGCTCCTTCCCAACACCTGCCGTGACCCATGCTTCAGTGAGGCATTGCTCGACTGTGAACAGCACTCCTCTTTCTCTCCCTCTCCCATGACCCCTTCCACATCAGGACAGCATCCAGCTATTTAATTAAAGCCAGGGGAAGCCTTAATCTATTCTTTCCATCATAGAGCTGTTTTTAATCACAAAATAATTTCTGCAAATAAAAACTACAAGCTACTCTACCCTTAAAGGCTCAGTCAGGGACTGTGTTGGGACAGCAGGCTCAGCATTCTCTCTAAGATTGGTGACATTATTGCAGTCTACAGTACCTTTCAGAACTGAAGCTAAGCATGTGCTTAAGACTGAGGTTTTTCAAAGAAAACTGCATGAGTTTCTTGCAGTAACAGGGGCTGGGACCAGTTTATCATTCTGTGGATATAACAAAAAACTGTGTATGCTATACCCTCTATGTCATTGCTAATGGGCTGTTAACAAATCATTGGTAGCAGCTGCCCAGGACACACCTCACACCCCAGGCTACAACAGATAAGGAAAGAGATCCAGGGAGGTGTTAACACCTTCCCACCCAGCGGGAGGAGTCCTCTCTGCTAATGGACCATCAGGGACCCAGCTGCACTGACAATGGCCCAGCTCATCAAGAATCCAAAAATATCCTGCCATCCACAGAGTTAAACGACCCATTGTGAAACTCCCAGCTCTTGGGGGGAGGTACTGGGCATTCCCACTGAACCTGGGGATATATAAGCTTCGGGTTTTGGGACTTGGGGAGCCTCTCATTGGATCCAGAGGGGGAACAGAACTCCAGCAGGACTGTGGCTGCCACTCTCAGGGAGACTGCCATCTTTCCTTCAACAGAACTGTGACCATCATCCCGACTGACAGGTTTAACCCTTTCCTTCTGCTTTGCACCCAGGGGAACCACGCGGTGCTCAGCACAGGAGCTAACGAGCACCGTGCTGTTCCTGCCCAGGGTGCTGGGTTGTACTTTGTCCTTGTGTGTTAAAGACAGTATTTTCACCGTGTATTGTTGTATGTATTGTAATCCTTTTAGTAAATTGTAGCTTTGACTTGTGGTCTCTCTAAATTCATTTCTCCTGACGGTTTACCTCTTTTGTCGCCCAACGTGAGGCACGAGAGGAAAGTCAGAATTACACAAATGCCTAGGATAAAATTGTATCTGAGTGCAGAAACTCCTTGATCATCATGTTGCTCAGTGTATTCACATGGATTTTGTACCTAACACTGTATATATTTCCACCTATGGGAACTATTTGCCTATCGTGATGCTCTTTTTAAGAAAGGAAAGGTATCAAAATTGCTTTGTTGATATACTGTGTTTATGCCATGATGACATCAGGGGCAGTGAGTTTCATTTTGTGGGAAAATGCCGTTGTCAGAGGTTAATGTTCCAATAGGAGACAGAGGAGTCCTGTAAAAAAGTACACTTTATTTGAATAAAGGGAGAGTCTACGGGCATATCCTGGTGGAGTCTCCCAGTTTTGCTGGGTGACACAGCCCCCTTTTTATCCTGATTTCCCGGCCACAAATTTTCCTCCTCCTTTCCCCGTTGGCTGAAGTACTTAGAGTGTACAGACTGCCCAGTCTGCCTACTATATATCCCCCTCAACATGTACCCCCCTTCTCATCGTACATTGTATGTCTCAACTTCATTTTATGCCTCCCTTGGGAGGAGAAGTTACTATGTATAAGTTCATTAAGGTCAGAGGTTTAGGCTATCCAGACTTCTTGGGGTAGGTATCTGGGTTTGTTTAGTTTCATTCAGGTCCTCAGATTCTTCTTGTTCGGTTGTTTTTGTATGTAAAGTGACCAGTCTATCACCTTGGAGCACCACCACTCCCCACTGTGAAGACACATTTCTCTCCTCTCTATTCTATCAATTTGGAATATGTATTCAGTTTTGTTTGCCCATCTTGGTCTGGGTTGCTACCTCTGGGGCTTCATTATTAATTGCACCCAGCCTGTAGGGGGAACAGGAGAGAATAGTTTTTCCCAGCCTTTCACCTCCTTCTTCCCCTTCGGACCTGCTACAACAGTGTTTGAAAATGTTAAGTTTTTTCTTGATGTAAAGGACAGCATATTCCTGTTGTTGTTTCTCCTCTGTTTCTTCTGCACTGTCTATACCATGCTTAGAATCAGAGCAGGCCCTCCCAGAGAAGCTGTCTGGAGGCCTGCCCTGAGAGTGGATAATGCTGAGTGGCACGGGAAGTGGGAGGACATGGGCCAGTATTTGGAGAACTTCTCTTCTCCGGTGATCTGGAAATTCACCCCTGAACAACTGCAGGATCCTGTTGAAGTAATAAGTTGCGTGAGGAGAAAATGTTCTGACAGCCCCAGAGACGTGCAGCTTACGGC
>NW_008584835.1:17107-37089 GCF_000691845.1 Merops nubicus
GGTCTGGTACAGCACCTTCAGGAGGAGGAGAGAGGAAACAGATCAACCAGCACCGTGTCCACACAAACCAGAGCTGAACATGAGGAGAGAAGAAGTAAATTGACAGGCACCTTGTCCACACAAACCACAACTGAGCCTGAGAGGGAAGAAAATGAATTGGCCAGCACCATGTCCACACAAACCACTACAGAGCCAGGAGAACCCAGGCCAGTAGCAGTCGCCCCTGTCCAGAAAAGAAAACCAAGAATAAATTAGTTCGCATAGTAGAAGATGAGGAAGGGGCAGGACCTTCATCCCCGTCAGAAGAAACAGCCGTAAATCATCACTCAGTCCCTATCCCTGGGCGAGCTGCGTCAGCTCCGGACAGAGTTCACACGACAGGCAAACGAGTCCATTCTGACCTGGCTGCTCCAGATCTGGGACGCTGCAGCTAATGATACAATTCTGGATGGGAGTGAAGCAAGGCAACTAGGATCCCTGTCTCGAGACGTGGTCATTGATCAGGGGATTGGAAAGAAACAGGAAACTCTCAGCCTCTGGCGATGACATTGCAATGGAGGGAGGGAGAGGATAAGGTGGGTGCATTGGTCAGCAAACTCAGGATCTATGAGGACACTGTCATCGCTCCATTACGAGCCCGTGTCTCATCTGTGAAAACAAAACTGGCTGAACATGTCCGAAGCCTGGAGGAGAAAATTGAAGAGGGCCACCAGAAGCTAAGAGAGGAACTTAAAGAGGGAATCTTCCATATCTCACCAGGACAGACAAGAGTCTCTGCTACCAGGAGCAGGCGTCCCCCAGCTAAGGAGAGAGGGTACACTCCACGAGGCAATCTGTGGTTTTACCTCCATGAGCATGGGGAAAATATGAGGAAGTGGGATGTAAAACCCACCTCTTCCTTAGCAGCATGAGTACAAGAGTTGAAAAGGGGAACGACTACCACAAGGAACGCTTCAAGGATAAATGCTGCTCCAGCCTCTCATGGGCAAGACTCCAGACAGTATAGGAGTGATGATATTATGCCCAATCCTCTTGAAGGGACCTCTAGGTCATATTTACAGGAAGGGAGCGATGAGTATCATGACCAGAATTAGGGGTGCCCTGCCTCTAGCCAGGTAGAGGAGAGGGACAATCAGATCAACTGGATTGTGTGGATCCGGTGCCCTGGCACATCAGACCCACAAAGATATAAGGCTTTAGTTGGCGCTGGCACACAATGTACTCTGATGCTGTCGAGATATGTAGAGCCAGAATCCATCTCCATTTCTGGGGTGACAGGGGGAGCCCAACAGCTGACTGTACTGGAAGCTGAAGTGAGCCTGACTGGGAAGGACTTGCATAGACACCCCATTGTGACTGGTCTGGAGGCCCTGTGTGTCCTTGGCATAGATTACCTTACGAATGGGTATTTCAAAGACCCTAAAGGACATTATTGGGCTTTTGGGGTAGCTACTGTAGGCACAGAAGAAATTACAGTTGAACACCTTGCCTGGCCTCTCAGAGGACCCTTCTGCTGTAGGACTGCCGAGAGTGGACGAACAATTGGTACCGATGGCCACAGTAAGAGTGCACCATTGGCAATATCACACTGACCGAGACTCCGTGATGCCCATCCATAAAACAGTGTGGGAAGTGGAGAGCCAGAGGGTGGTCAGCAAGACTCCTTCACACTTTAGTAGCCCTATATGACCAGTGCGTAAGTCCAGCAGAGAGTGGCGACTGACGGTGGATTACTGTGGCCTGAATGAAATCACACCACACCTGAGTGCTGCTGTGACAGACATGCTGGAGCTTCAGTATGAGCTGGAGTCCAAGGCAGCCAAGTGGTATGCCACCATTGATATTGCCACCGCTTTTTTCTCTATTCCTTTAGTGCAGGCCACAATTCGCTTTCAGCTGGAGGGGCGTGCAGTACACTTGGAATCGACTGCCCCAGGGGTGGAAACACAGTCCCATCATTTGTCATGGACTGATCCAGACTGCACTGGAAAAGGGTGAGGCTCCAGAGCACTTACAGTATATTGACGACATCATTGTGTGGGGGAAAACTGCAGGAGACGTTTTCAAGAAAGGAGAGAAGGTAATCCAGATCCTTCTGAAAGCTGGTTTTGCCATTAAACAAAGTACGGTCGAGGGACCTGCTCAGGAAATCCAGTTCCTAGGAGTAAAGTGGCAAGACGGACATCACCAGATTCCAACAGAGGTAATTAACAAAATAGCAGCCATGTCCCCACCAACTCACAAGAAGGAGACACAAGCTTTCCTAGGCACAGTGGGCTTTTGGAGGATGCATATCCCTGAGTACAGTCAGATTGTAAGTCCTCTCTACCCTGTGACATGGAAGCAAAATGACTTCCTGTGGGGCCCTGAACAACAACAAGCCTTTGAACAAATGAAACAAGAGATTGCCTGTGCAGTAGCCCTGGGACCAGTCAGGACAGGACAGGATGTGAAAAACGTTCTCTACACTGCAGCCAGGGAGAATGGACCTGGGGAGACCTGAGGGCGACCACTGGGATTCTGGAGTCAGGGATACAGAGGATCTGAGGCCAGCTATACCCCAACTGAGAAAGAGATCCTGGCCGCTCATGAAGGAGTTCAAGTTGCCTCAGATGTAGTTGGCACCAAAGCACAGCTCCTCCTGGCACCTCGACTACCAGTACTGGGCTGGATGTTCAAAGGAAAAGTTCCTTCTACACATCATGCCACCAATGCCACATGGAGTAAATGGATTGCTCTAATCACACAGTGGGCCGGATAGGAAATCCTAATTGCCCTGGGATTTTGGAAGTCATCACAAACTGGCCCAAAGGTGAGAGTTTTGGACTATCCTCTGAAGAAGAAGAAGAGGAGCAGGTGACACGTGCTGAGGAGGCCTCACGGTATAACCAGCTACTAAAAGATGAAAGACAATATGCTCTCTTCACTGACGGTTCCTGTCACAGTGTAGGGACAAAGCAGAAGTGGAAAGCAGCTGTATGGAGCCCCACATGGCGAGCTGCAGAAGTGGCTGAAGGACAAGGTGGATCAAGTCAGGTTGCAGAGCTTAAAGCTGTTCAGCTGGCTTTGGATATTGCTGAATGAGGAAAGTGGCCAAGGCTTTACCTCTACACTAATTTATGGATGGTGGCCAGTGCTCTGTGGGGATGGCTAGATCGGTGGACAAAGGCCAACTGGCAGCGCAGAGGGAAACCCATCTGGGCTGCAGAGATGTGCCAAGACATTGCTGCCAGGGTAGAGAAGCTGAGTGTAAAGGTCCGTCATGTAGATGCACAGAGTTCAACCTCTCTAGAAAAGGAGATTCTTTCTTGAATTCTCTAGAATTCAAGTTTGAATTCTCCAAAGGATTCTGTTCAGATATCCTAGTAGCTTCCAGTGTTAGCTAGAATTTCCTGCTTGCAAAATTCTGCTTTAATGATATCAAGATTTGATTTCCAGAAACTTACTCAGCTGTACAGAACACTTCATGGAGCATATGCTAAGATATTGGAAGTAATGCACACAAGGAAGAGGCTTCTTGGAACCTTTTTCAGAGTGGCCTTTTATGGACAAGTAAGTACATACACTAGCTTGTCAGCTACCTCTCACCAGGCATCCTGGCCTCTAAACCTGCTGCTCTGTGAGACCTGAAGCTGAAAAGCCTGCTGGCTCTTCTGATGCAGCCACTGGTGCCTCTGTGTGAGCTTGTTCGTATTGCGCCCTTGAGGTGAGGGTTTGTATCTCTCTTCAGGAGCACTTGATTTAACATAAACTTTATGATTCTGATGGGCTTTTCATTAAACAACTGAGCAGCTAGGAAATGGCTTAGTGGGTTCAGAAAACACCAGGGTTTTTTTTGTAATTATAGTTATTATAAGTTACACATGAGCAATTTAGTGTGTATAGGAGTAACAGTATATAATCATAGTGTATATAAACAGTAGTATTAACAGACATTTTCTTCTGCAGACAATTGCTGCTCCCTTCTAGATATTAGTAGAGTAAATTAGTAGATTATGGGAGAAGCTGGAGGCAAAATATGTATTACTGTTGGTTACATACTTGTAGAGATAGTATTTTGTGTTAGCTAAGGTAACTGGAAAAATGGACAAGGTCTAGGGCACAGAGTCTCAAGAAGGAACATGATCTTTATCATATGTGTTGCGGTCTTCTGAGCCTGAAAGTAGCTGTGTTTTTCTTTTTTTTTTCTTTTTTTTTTTTTTCTCCAGCTATGGCAGTTAAAATCTCATAAAGTGTGTTAGCCCTCATCTCCCTGATGTCTCTGAACTATCTGCTTCTTCTTGTGGACCCATAACCATGAGGAAAGTGCAGGATCCCTCTTTAGAAAATGATGTGTTAATTATATTAGCCCTGCTTTTCCGTGTTCCTTCTTCAGAGGAGATGATGAATACCCCTGAAATCATCTTGAGTTTGTACTTTGAACACTACTGTCATTACATGCATGACATATCAGAGCACTGACCTTTGCTGCAGCAAACATACATTTTATTTTTATGTTCAGCTTTGGATATGTAAAAAATAAGGTTAGCAGTTGATAAAAGGAAACAACTGCTAGCCTAGTTTTCTAGAAGCTGTAGAAATAATAGGATCAGCCCCTAAAATTAAGCTATGTAATATATTATCCTGGCAACTAATACTTGATCCAGTTTTGCACTTTAAAGCTTTACTATTTTTCTTTCTTTTTTTTTTTTATAAAAAACATGAGATACAGGAGAGACTACAGAGAGATAGTTATAACAGTCACAACTTCTCAGTGGAACAGCTCACCAAAGCATGAGGCTTTCATGCTGTTCCCATTACAGGGAGGACTGGTGATGCAGGCACGAACTTTAATGTAGTTTTGTCTCTATTTACAGCAAATACACTAGGTTCCACTTCCCTGTATACAAGAGGAATCAAAGCAGAGGAAACCCATTTCTTTATTTATTACTTGAAGTCCCTTTTAGCCTACAAAAAATCTTTCTCTTCATACTGTTTATGTGGCTCTGTTATCAGCACTTCCTCAACTTACGTCTTTCTGCTTCTTCTTTGTGCCTTGTTTTTGTGGTTTTTCTTCTGCTCACCTCCTTCCAACCTTCCAGAAAGCCAACTGCTGGTCAAACCCACTTTTAGATTTCTCCCTGGTCTTACTCAAGCCTTTGTGTTCAGCAATGAAATTTTTGTGTTGGTTGAGGAATGTTATTTTTTTTTTACAAAATTAAACAGGCCATGTTCAGTGACACTTTATGCAAGCCATAGCCTTCTAAACCTTTTTGACTTTCTGAAATGATAGTAGAAACTTCCTTTCAAAGTAGCAAATCTAAAATAAAGTCTTCCAAGTGAAGAAACCTGGCTAATCCTCACTACATGTTTGTGATTAATGCTAGACATTCTTTGAAGAAGAAGATGGGAAGGAATACATCTATAAGGAACCCAAGCTGACAGGCCTCTCGGAGATCTCCTTCAGACTTCTTAAACTTTATGGAGAAAAATTTGGATCAGAGACTGTAAAGATTATCCAGGATTCTAACAAGGTAGAGTTACATTGAATGAAAAAGCTAATGAAACACTATTAGCAGTGAACATAAGGGCCACATACTAGTGAGTGCACTGATGAGTAGGACAAAAATATCAATGGTATTCTAATATTGGTCAGGGCTTGGGACTGCACTGCTGTAAGTGCTGTGCAAATGGAGCACAGGAGGATGAGCTTTGCTCTGTGGATCTGAAGATGGGAGCTAACAGAGCATCCCTTCCTTCTGCCAGTAGGAAGGGAGGAGTGAGCCCTCTCTTCAACCCTCTTACAAGCACCTTGCTTCCAACTATCCCTTGCATCCTCATGCTCCTGTGTGGACATGTTGCACAGCTTGACAAGCTTTGCTGTTGAGCTGGCTCCCAGGTGGAAATAAAGGAATTGGGAATAATGAATGAGAAATTGCAATCCACATCTCACTGAGCCCTGTTGTTGGGAGGTGTTAGGAGCCAGTACAGAGGAGCAGATGATTGGAAGAGGCATTTCTTGTTGCTTTGACACTGCAAGTCTAAAAGAAAATCTTTTGTGGCTTTGCAGCCATAGCTCCTTTCTTTTTAGTTTTGACTGCCTCTGCAAGGGCTGTTCACACCCTCAGGTTGCAATCATGGATATGTCTGGGTTACCAAAGACAATGCTGGCAATCCCAAAGTTTGCTTTGTGCAAGCCTGCAGCTTTGCTTCCCACAGCACAGTACTGTATGAGCACTAGCTCATGGCCTGGTAGCAATATGGTCATGTTAGAAGGACTAAAGTAGTTTAGGCATGTGCTGCTTTAGTGGATAAGGTGGTATGGCTCGCTCTTCCAATTGCAGCTTGTTTGGGGCCAGATGAGGTATTTCTGTGCCACTCCTCCCTGTCTTGTGTGTCTGCTAGCAGATGGGCTAGACATCACAGCTGAGGTCAAAGGGAGTGTTTGGCATGTCATTCACATGCATGCCATGAGACTGGGACAGCAGGAAATCAGTTTAAAATGGATTCCAGTAGATAAATTAACCAATTATAAGTTCCCAAACTTCGTTCTTTGTGTGAGTAACCCTTTTATTTCACAGGTCAATGTTAAAGACCTTGATCCTAAGTATGCCCATATTCAAGTCACCTATGTGAAGCCCTATTTTGAAGACAAAGAAATCTCTGAAAGAAAGACTGAATTTGAAAGAAATCATAACATCAATAGATTTGTATTTGAAACTCCTTACACTTTATCTGGAAAAAAGCATGGCAGTGTGGAAGAACAGTGTAAAAAAAGGACTATTCTAACTAGTAAGTACAAGCATCTGAACATGAGACAGTGTAGATCAGCAGCTATTTTTAGACTTTAGATATTTTAAAATATCCCAAGAGAGTCAAATTCTCTCAACTATTTCATCAGAATTGTGATACAATATTCTGATTGGGAGGGGGAATTTACCTTATATTTCTATGTGCAAAATTTTACTAATGGATAAATCATGCTGGTAAATTACAGACTTGTTCAGGATTTCACACACACTGAATAAAACCCTCAGGGCAAAGACCTGCTTGTATATGTTCTATGAAGAGTGCTCCTTTTTGCTGCATGACTTTTCAGTCTATAAACTTCCTTTGTTCTTTCTGCTAGCTTTGAACTCCTTTCCATATGTAAAGAAGAGAATACCAGTCAATTATGAACATCAGGTTAATCTAAAACCAATTGATGTCGCTACTGATGAAATAAAAGACAAGACAGCAGAGCTGCAGAAACTCTGCTCTGCTGGTGATGTTGACATGATCCAGCTGCAACTCAAATTGCAAGGCTGTGTTTCTGTGCAGGTAAGACTTGTTGTCCATTCGAAATTTCATTTATATACACATCTCAGAGTAAGTTATCTTTTCACGATGCAAAACATTTACTTTCCTGAAATCATTAACTACCTCATTTGCAGCACTGCAGTTATCAACCTCCAGCACAGCTTGCCCTGCCACATGCAGCAGTAGGTACATCAGGGGGTGTCTCATGGTGGTAACCACTTTGTCCAGTAGTATTTACAGTGTCAAGTCCAAGTGTAATTGCACCTGCGTTGGCCATGTATGAATGCTGAAATATACTTAACTCTTCAAGATTGTGCTGAATCAGGCACAAATAGCCTTTTTGTGAGCCTGACTTTTCAAGCTGGATAAATGACTTTAAGACTCAGATGATGCCGCTCGTAAGCTTGGGGCAGTAAGAGGAAAGTATAAGGAAACAGACTGCAATCCCTCTTTTTATCTCCATGTATCTTTTGGTCTTAAGAAACCTATATAGAAAAGTGAATACTCAACTTTTGAAACTTCATGTGCCTCTGGTGACATTAGTAATTAGTATTGCAGAGTTGGTAGTATTCAAATAATATGCTAATATTGTGATGGTTTTGAGTTTTGGGGTTTTTTTTAACTTGTTACTGCCTTCATAACAGCCTTTAGCAACTCAACAGAAGTTCTAGCATAAATGATTTCTTATTTCTTTGTTTCTAGGTTAATGCTGGTCCTTTGGCCTACGCCAGAGCTTTCCTAAGTGACAGCCAGTCCAGCAAATATCCTACTAAGAAGGTGAATGAATTAAAAGAAATGTTCAGGTAGGATTTCTAATGTAATAAAAACCAGCCATCTGGCTAGACATGGTACCTGCTTTGCTTATATTTTTGTCTGTCTCCAATATCAGCAGATGCTAAATGCTTAGATGCGCCTTGTAAAGATCTAGGTCTCATGGTGTTGTGGGTGCTTGCACATATGAAAAAAGCCAATGTAACTATATATGTCAAGAGTTCCCAGGCTCAGGGCTGTGATCTCCATGGGGAGATTTGCTTGAACACCTGGTTCAATGGTTTGTGTGGGTATTAAAATTTATCATGTGATGAAAGTATGTTTAAAAACCAAGAGGTCTGACAGTCTTGTGCTCGGGGGTCTTTCATATTGTGCATTATTTCCCAATCCTTCCAAAGGGACTGTTTAGTAGGTAATGATGAACTTGAAATGTTTTATAGCAAATGCCTTCTCAGTCGATAGACAACCATAGTTCTTGTTTCTATTGCTGCTTTTTGGAACTATGTGGCTTGTACAGGCATTTTTCTAATTCCTGTCCCTTAGGGACCAGTTTTACCTCCCACCTGAAGGTGTCTCCCAGAATATAATAAGGCAACTCCTGCATCACCTCAGGATTATGGGCCTTTGCCACACTATTTTTTGGACCTCTTGGGAGTTGCCCACCAACTCTTGCATTCATTCCTGGGTGCTGGTGATTCCCATTTCAACCAGAAGGCAGCATTTAGGCAAATCCTATTTTTCTTTCAGTATATTGAGTGACCTAACAAAACATGGAACAAATAAGGGAACAACACCTGCAAGCCTACCACATATGGACGCAGAACAGAGGAAAGGCAGTTTTACTTTCCAGCCCCACTGTGCAATGAGAAGGACAATCAGAATCTCTATTTCATGCAGAATCCTGGAAAATACCAGTCATGCTTGTATTTTCATTGCAGTCTATAAATAAAGGAGAAATACGTGCGTAAAATGGAGACTATGAGTAACAGTAACCGAGAGAACGATATTACAACTCCCCGTAATCTAAATGTCTTTCTGTAGATGTGTCTGCTCTTAGCAGCTTGACCTCTCAAGCACACATGCTACATCACATACATCCATGTCTGTCAAGTTCTGTATGACTGATTTCCCCCCTGTGCCTGACCGTGGCCTCCTTCTGTTTTGTGACCCTATGTACAGTTAGTTGGGCTTGTCTGGGATCTGCAGGGTGGTTGTGGTCCTACAGGTGAAGGTGCGAGACCACCCTGTTGCACTGCAGGTGTGTGTGTCACATCTATTGAGGACCCAGGCTTGAAGGAGCTCCAGCAGAAAGCCCAGTACTTATATTGCAGTCTCTCCCCATTCCCTGATCCATTGTGCCAGGGATGCCTCTGTGACTTGTCCCAAACGCTGGAGAAAAGGGGGAAAAAAAATATGATTTGCCTATCTGTTTGGTTGTTTGTTTTGGTGGAAGACTGGGCTATTGTAATGCCCAAAGTTCATTCCTTTCCTCCCCAGGAAGTTCATACAAGCCTGTGGAATTGCTTTGGAGCTCAATGAGCGACTCATTAAAGAGGATCAAGTGGAGTACCATGAGGGGCTAAAATCAAACTTTCGGGATATGGTGAAAGAGCTTTCTGACATCATCCATGAACAGGCATGTATTGCACGTCAGGAGCCCACAGGGGCAGTTGTTTGTGCTTGAAAACTAGCTAATACTGTAAAACTGACTGAAAAATAATTGAAAGCTAATTGAAAACTTGATCACTCTTCATGTTATTTAACTAAATATAAAAAGGCAAGTAACTGAATGTGAGAAGTAAACAACACACTTGGTGGATTCCTAAAACCAGTTTCTGTTGTTGGAAAGTCTCAGCCTGGTGTTGATATACAGTGTGCTTCAGGGTGGAGTCTTTGCTGACACATACCATTAGTTTCCTGGTTGCTGTGGTCATCAGAAATCCTGTGCCATGTTTTGCCTCACATTTACTACATCATAAGAATCCTGTGATAACTCAAAGGTCGAAATTCTCTGGCAAAATTTCTATTTCCTCAGTTATATGCAGCTTAAGTTCCTTTTTAAGTTACATACACACCCCCCAATTAACGGATGTTTTCTTTTAATTTTGGCCTAATGCCAACATGCTATTTACATACACTGTTAAAATATTTGTGCTCTTATATCTGATCTATGTTTTAATGTTTTCTTGAGTCTTTCTGGGAAAGTATATTGAATAGAAGCATCAGAGAGGTGAGAAATTGAAAGAACAGTTTCACCTCTGCTGAGTATCATGCTCTGAAATTAGATGAAAACTGGCTTTCTGAAGTAAACATACCTCTGTTCTTTACTTTTGCCTTCATTATGACAAAATAAAGCTCATTGTAGATTTATAGTATTGATGTAAAATTAATGATACAGACTGCATTGTGATTCATAGTTCTTGAAATGTAGAGGAATATTTTTAGAATCTCCTAGTTACTCAATATACAGTCCAACATTTTAAATCTCTAAAAATATATAGGCAAATTCTACCATAAGTTGAGCAAATGAGTCACTATTTCTAAATTAGGTTTATTTGCAGTAAAATAATGCTTATGGGAATCAAACAGGGTCTTTTATGGAAGAGTGCAAATTATTTCAAGGAAAGTCATATGACGGGGCTGAATTTTTTACAGGAATATGAGTGGATCCATTTGCAAATAAATGACTGCTGCATCTCCCTTGCTTCTGTTAGATTTCCCTGCTATTCTGCTCAGGACCAACCATATTCTTAGTGTACAAACTTGTTTTGCGAATTCTTCACACTTTTTTTTTTTTGTCTACATTAACTACCATGTCTTACCACTACTGAATTTTGCTCAAAGATTTTTGTTCATAGGAATTGCCACCTGCTTATTCTAAACTGTTTGCAAGTAAACCTTTCCAAGACATTTCATTTGCATGCAGCTGCTGGAACTTTTGTGGTTTCTGAATTCTGCAATAGTCAAATCAAAAACAAATCACTCAGTTCTGCACTGCCAGACTACAATAGTTGAGATTATCTTAGAAGAAAGAAGCACTGTTAAAGTACACTCCCTATTATCTTGATAGATTTACAAATTCATTGTCTTTGGTTAACGAGCAAAATATTACAGCAGCTGTCAGTGAGTGAAGGACTCACTGGGAAGGATATACTTTCTACTTCCTCCTTGTATTAGATCAAAAGGCAGCTTAAAAGATCATGTTTACGAGCACTGTTCTTTATGGCTGTGCAACATGTACATAACTGCAGACTTTAATTCTGTATTGCCATCAAATGACGTAAATATCTAACAAATGAAACTTAATGAAACGGTTTTCCTTTTCTGCAAAATTACTCAGAGAAACATAGAAAGTGTATTACATTAATGTAGGGTTCTCACTGCACACAACGTATGCTTTTCTAAATACTGTCAGTGCCCAAAAACAACACAGGCAGTGCACTGAGTTTGAGTTGGCAGGGCTGATAGGTCACAGGCTGACATGGTGAGTTGCCAAATCTGTCTACAGATCTTAGGGAACTGTAAACTCTCACACACAAAAAAAATTATAAACTAATTATAAACGGTAGCTGAACAGGTACAGGAAGCCTTGGAGAGTGGCAGAAAACTGGGTGCCCAGAAACTGCGTATGATTGCCAGTGATCACAGTTTCACTAGTGTAGATTCAGGCTAACTAACTTATTGTCTGGTGAACCACGGGGTGAAAAATAAATACACAGTCAGCTCTAGAGCAACTCTACCAGTCCAGTTAGATCCTGTGCTGTAGGACCATTCTTGAGGTTATGAAGTACAAAATCTTGCTACATGGCACAGATGTAGTGAGTGTTTGCTGTATTTAGCCCCAGGTACTCCCTGTGCTTACCAAAAAAAGCTATTTGATTCTGTTACTGCTAAGATATAATTAAAAATTGCTATTCAGAGATTTGTTTATTTCCTATACTGGGTAGTTGTAACTAAAAATGATACAGTAATATACAGAACAGTGTATATGTGAATTCTACAGAAACTGCTAAATTACTCTTTCTCATTTCTTTGTTATGCTGCCTTTGCGAAACAGCTTTGAAGACAAGGTTGGATATCTCTTTTGCATACCTTTTTAAACAGCTTGATTATAATAATGAGCCTAAATTTTTACTGAATGTGTTTATTTTGTTTTGTCTAGATCTACCATGAAGATACAATGTATTCGCCATGGATGCATGATTCCCTACATGTTTTCTGTGCGATCAGCGGAACTTCTAGTGATGGAAGTTACTGTTCACTCAGACCTACTGCTGAAATATAAACATATCAGTCATATTTTACAGAGCTTTCTCAGGAATACTTGGAACTGTACAAAGGATGCTTAAAAAATAATCCTTGATAAGCAAAGGTTCAGGGTGTCTTTTTTTTTTCAAAAAGTTGCCATGCTTTCAAACAGGGTGCTTGCTTATTTTGCTGAGCAACATTGAAAGTGCCTGGACATTGCACCACTGTGCTTGTTTTCTACTATTTTTTTTTTTTGAGCTACAGGTATAACAGGACGTGGAAAGCCAGTTATCTAAATATGTATTGAATTGCTGAACTATGAATTGGAATTATAACAGTATCATGTAAAGTTGTACAATGGAATATAATAAAATGTAAAACTACTTTGTAAATAGAAGTAGCATAGAGTATATAGAAATTAGCATTATATCATATTTGCTGCTAAAAGCTTTGTTGGACAGGGAACACGAAGGAGAAATTGTTGTCACTAATAAGAGACCTTCCTCTTCTCAAAAGTGACTTGGGACCAGATGCCCCTGTTGCACTCAGACAATGAGAGTTAACTTTCCCTTATCTGGAATAATTAAAGCCTAAGGCAGAAATCTTAATTTTCATGCATTCTCTGAGCAGATAATTCTGAAGTAACCTCCATGAGACCTGAGCTTACTATAGCTGATCACAATTTCGGCTAAGCTTTCATGGCTACAGGAGGATAGGTTGCACTCAGTGAGGACAACCTAAGAGATTTGTCATTTGATAAAAGTTTTTCTATTTACCACTTACGGTGTCACACAAATATAAACTCTGAGGACACCTTAAATTGAGTGGGGAATTTAAAGTGCTTCAATATCTTTCAGAAAATTTCTAGTAATCTATGAGATGTGCTTTAAAAAGAAATGGAGCACATCAAAATAACTCATACAAAGTTGAGCATTTTTTTTAAACATCATGTGACATGTTCCCTCCTGTTAAACGGATCTGTTTTCTGAAAGCCTGTTATTTTTGTCTGCCAGATGGTTGGAGAAAATATATTTTTCCATAATTCTTTTATTCTTTCTTCCCCTTCCCAGTGCGCTACTACATTATCTCTGTTTCTTTTTAATAAGACACTTTCAGATGCAGGAAGAAGAAAACAAGTCAGTGTTTCTTTTAGTAACATTTTTAACGTCCATGTTTTTCAAAATCCTGTCAGTTGTAAGTATGATTCAAATAGTTCATATGGCAAGGGTGGTGTGTTTTTTAAGGATATGTAGCAAAATGCCCTAATAAAAGTACTCCAGTTGGATATTTAGTTTGGCTATAAGGTCTGAAAAAATGTTAAGCTTCTAATTTCAAAATCAAAAATTATCTTCAAATAGTAACTGGACCACATTTCAAAATGTTTATTATGCATTACTCTAAATCACAGAATCGTTTTGGTTGGAAAATACCTAAAATTAATTTTCTTCTGATAAAATAATGTTGTGAGCCATAAATTCACCTAAATATCTGTTGCAAGCAAAATACAGATGTGCCTATGTAACAACCAGAACACATTTCTGCTTATATATGCTTTCATGCTGGAGAGGCTCTAAATTTAGCCTACCAGAAAGACGAAGAGAC
Source organism: Merops nubicus (assembly GCF_000691845.1). Classification (NCBI taxonomy): domain Eukaryota; kingdom Metazoa; phylum Chordata; class Aves; order Coraciiformes; family Meropidae; genus Merops; species Merops nubicus. Next base: position 31,007 of record NW_008584835.1, read on the forward strand.
TACTATGTTTAAACATGGGTACTACCTTACTGATTTTCATCTTTCAACGAATAATATTTTAAGGCAGATAGTGAGAGTTTTCCAAATTACTAAAAGGTGATGAAGCTGTTTTAACAGTGGATATATTACTTTTTTTCCAAGCTAGTTAAACTCTTTACATTAATACTAAAGGCATATCTTGAATACAGTCAGCAATGATGAGATGTGGACATCCAAAAGCTCTTGCACTATAGCTCTTCTATATACTACAGCTATCATAATGGTTTTCCTGGAATTGCAGTGCAATTCTTATTCACATTTTTTGATGTCTTTAATGTTTTGAAATAACATTGTTGAGTGGAATTCATACTTTCTATCTTCAGATGTCTTTAACAGTAGGAGATTAGTTTTTGTCTGAACTTCTCAATTTATTGCTGGTATTGGTGTTGTCCTGTCATTTCAATTTATCACACTAGAAAACTGTCTCAGAAATTCAGAAAAAGAAAATTGAATACAGTCCAATTAGAATATATACAGTGATTACAGTTCAGAATACATGCTTAGACAGAGTTTTGATGAATAACAAAAATGGTCATGCCTTCTGTCCTGCAGGTAAACAGTTCAACTGGATTTGTAACATAAAAATTTCAAAGAAAAATGTGGCCTTTTTAGATGGGTTCTAAAAAGACTGGTAACAAACCAGCTTGGGTTTTCTTTGCATTTTCTCCAAGCTAGAAATGATAGGCAGTGGTTATTAGATATTTTACAGCTGTATCTGGACAATGGTGCCAAAGTGTTCACATTTTCTCTTCCTATACTTTTCCTACATAGTGGTCCTAGTTTAAAGATTTTTTCTTGGTTTTGGCCAAAATAGCTTAATTCACAGATACATCTGGGGAGTGTACTGTATATGTGCCTGTTTTATACAGCTGCTACTCAGATTGGGTACTTCCTATTTGCTACCTTTTTAAAAAAAATATGTGTTTGTTGTTCATTAACACTTGTTTTTCTTATACTGCCTAAGGAATGGCAGGAGTTTTTTGGTCTGTAAAAATCAGTAGACAAATTTCAAATTACAGCCTGGCATGCACAATATATCAATATAGCTACACATACATATTTTATACGTACATCTCTGATTTATTTTGCTTCAGAACTGCTATGTAATACATCAAGTGTTCAGAAGGGATGCACTGGTAATTTTGCATAAAAAGAGAAGGAATAAAATAAAGTAGCTGTCTGTGAGGATTAAGAGCACTTGGCTACTTTCAATATCAGGACTGGTTTGGATAATGGAATGTGTTGGAGCCAGATTGTTTGCAAATAGGACATAAAGAGTAACACAGGGTCTGCCAACACTTTATGTACAACAGCTTGCTTTTAGCGATTTGTACACCTAGATAGAATAAGAAAAGTGTAAACATTTACTTTCGTTTTTGAGTTACAGCTTTTTTCTCTGCAGAGAGATTAGAAAGTGGGATTTTAAGACAAATAACTTCAGAGTTACGCTTCATTCCCCCAGAAAAGTCTGGAACACAGAATTTACTGCAGCCAAGGATATATTACTACATATTACCTGGTGTTCTAAATTTCTTCTGATAGCAGAGACTTTAATGAGGTAGGCCAACAAATGGAAAATAATAGATGTAAGAATACCTGTAGCGTGTAACATGTCTATTTTGTTCTAGAAGCCTTTTGATCATATGCCACATGGTATTTTGATATAGAATAAGAGTTTACATAAACATAACACCTTTTGTCTCAAAGTAGATAAAATATGTTTTCTCTTCTTGTAAAGAGATAGTCCCATGGACTTAGAATCATCGACTCATTAAGGTGGGCAAAGACCTCCAAGATCATCAAGTCCAACCATCAACCCAACACAACCATGATCACTAAACTATGTCCCCAAGTGCCACATCTACACAGTTTTTGAACCCCTCCAGGAATGGTGACTCCACCACCTTCCTGGGCAGCCTGTTCCAATGCCTCACAACTCTTTCAGTAAAGAAATTCTCCATAATGTACAATCTAAACCTCACCTGGAGCAACTTAAGCCTACTTCCTCTCATCCTATCACTAGTTACTTGGGAGAAGAGACCAACACCCACCTCACTAGAACCTCTTTTCAGGTTCTCCTTTGTAGAGAGCAATAAGGTCTCAGCTTCCTTGTCTCCAGACTAAACAGTCCCAGTTCCTTCATCTGCTCTTAAAAAGCCACATTCACCAGACCCCTCACCAGCTTCGTCGTCCTTCTCTGAACCCACGCCAGCACCTCTATATCTGTCTTACACTGTGGTGCTCATAAACAGAACACAGTACTAAGGCTGTGGCTTCACCAGTGCCAAGTACAGGGACACAATCTTCACAACAGGCTTCAGAATAACCCTATGTTTTGACAAAACACCGCCCAAAAGAACTGGAGAAAATCTTAAGTTGAAGTAATGAGCTCAAATTCTGATATGAATTAAACCACATCTTACTCAATTTACCCACTTGAGGAGAGTAGTATGTGTTCCTTTGATGTTCACTGGGTTGAGTTCTTCTAGTTAACAAGGGGCTGTTACTGGATTGAGGAACACTCTGTACAGCTAATTATTATGTAACCACCGATTGCAGTACTTAACCTTTAAATAATACACTTGTGTCAAGCAGTGGTGAACCAGTTATGATATACACAAAGTACTTCAGCTGTTCTGGATGTAATTTACTCTCTTTGTGTAAATTTAACACTCTACTAATACATATTCATAACAGAAGTGCTTTTACCGTGCATGTTGTATATATGTGTGTTGTACAAGTCCTGTTTATCTTTCTGTGTGTGGTGACAGAATGGTACCTCCTTGTTTGCCTCGGTTATTAGCCGATGTACCTGTGACACCAAGTGATACACAATGCTACTCCAGAGCTTTCTGAGACCAGCGATCCTATATTGCTCTTTTATTCTTCTTTCTTTTCTTGAAGAATCAGTACCTTTGACAAGAAGCCAGGGCAAAATCGCATTTCAGTTGGTCTGGATAAAAAAAGAGTGTATTGCAGGTCAAAATAAAAGACTATAAAACCAGGAAAAATAAGTGTTGCAATAAACATGTTTTGCTTAGGTTTTGTTTTTTTTTTTTCTCTTCACAGAACAGGATGAGTGATCTGAGTCTAATACTGGTGTAAGAGTCATGGGACTAAAACCTAGTCAAATGAGCTATTGCATATGCTGCTTCGAAAGAAGATTACTGTAATAAATCTTCAAATACATAAATACACCAAATGAAATTGTTAATACTAAATTACTCAATGGCAAATAGAAGATCCTAAAAGCAGGATAGGAAACCTGAGACAGACATAGGAATGCATACAATTTTATAAACAGAAATAAGGTATGAATCATTAGTAAGGAAATGTCCTGGCAGATCACCCTGCTTGCCTAAAGAATGTTCAGTAAGTCTGTGATCAGGTTTTTGCTCTAATTCATAGTTCCAATTTTCAAACCCAGACTTTTGCTCTTTGGGAACATCTCCAACTAACTCAACTTAAAACAGCTAGCACACCAATACATGTGCCAAGTTCAGGCAGTTGGACTGGCTATTACATGATGTGATGGAAGTCAGCTATAGCTATTGTTTTTTACCTCACCAGCAGATAAAGGACAAATTGTTTTTTCTACTGTCTTCTACTGCTGAGGTTTCCTTAAGGAGCTCTTGCAGGCTTTGGCCAAACAGTTGTAGAACCAGGTTCATGCACTGCCTCCCTTCATGGGTAAGGCAGTTACTCCCTCACTGAATAAACATATAAATTAAACAGACCTTGGTATTTAAGGAACTGTGAGCAGAAAAGTTGATGCACGGACTTGCAGTAGCAGTTCATAGGAGAGGGATACGATTTCTGCACAGCACCCTTGGTTCCGCCTCTACCCAAAGTGCTCTTCGAAGGATGTAATTTTTATTCCGCATAATTTCTGATTTCCGGTGATGCTTGGGCAGCAGCTCGGAAAGAACTTGCAGAGTTCATGGCCATTTTGAATACATGTATTATAAATCTCTAGAGGTCCCCCAAAAAATACTGAGGTTGACAAGGGAGAGGCCCTGTGACTCAGATCAGGTTTTTTCAGCTCTTAATTGTGTCCTTTTGTGCCTCAGATCCAGCTGTATTCTAATTGAGCCCTTTTTTTGAACTGACCCAAACCATCTTCTGAAGAGTCTATAATTATGTCACTTGAGACCTAAAGTATTGACAGTAGCTGCTGCAAAATCAGAAATTAAAAAGGAGTAATCTCAGCAAAGGTGTGCAGCAACTGAGGACTTTTCTGCTCCCAAAAGGGACAGTTTTGCACAGTTCCATGCTGCTAATTATCACTGCCTCTTGTTGGACCTAGTAACCATGCAGCCACACCATGCATCAGCGTTAGCTGTTAATCTGAGTTAGGGAACACCAGCAAACTTACTGCCCAGCCCCATGATCACTAGCTTTGATTGTGTTAATGGAAGCAACAGGAACACATGGCCAAGGACAGATCACCAGCATGATTGTAAACCAGTTGACACCGAGCATGAAGCCATACCCCAAGTACTTATTCAGCAGATCATTTTAAAGATAACCGAGGTGTGTCTATATGAGCTCCAGTCCCTACAGCTCATGTATTGTCTGACAAGAACAGGAGTGAGCGTGAGATTCGAAACAAATACAGGACAAGACTCAATGAGATTGAGAAACAGGAAATCTTGGGTAGGTGTCAGGATCAAAGGCTTTGGCAGGAATTTTGATTGCTGTACACTGATGGGAATGTGACAACAGGCCAAGAACTTGGGGAGGAGGGAGAGAGATGGGGAAAAACATTTCAGCTGCCGACAACAACAGGCAGGCAGCCAAAAGCTTGTGAACCACTGGATGTGTGCGTGGCACTGGCTCTCCCAGGAGAAAGATTGGACAACAGAAAGAAGGAAGGAAAGAAAATATTAGCAAGGAAACTGAAAGTGAAAGAGAGGTCACTTGATCTCAGATCAGCTTTAGTCCACAAAAGTCATCACTCGCAGGCATAGTGCATGCTGGCTGTAGGTAGTCACACTGTCTGATCACAGTCACACAGCGTAAACATTCCATGTCCTGGAACTTTAACGCACAGTTCTTATTTGATTATAGTTGCATTCCCTTGAGCACTTTTGAACAGCAACTAGAAAATTTGCTAAATCCTCTTCTTTTCCCAGCAGTATTTAAAAAAAAAAAAAAAAAGAAACATACACAAAAAAAAAACAGGCAGACAGGCAAACAAAAAAACAAAACAAAACAAAACAAAACAAACAGTATTAAGACAGGATATTCCCCACCCTATCACAAAATTATCTGCTTCCCTTTTTCTAAAATGAGTATCTAAAAAGCAGATGAACTCTTGCAAAATTCTTTGAAGAGATGAGTAAATACTGTTGGCTTAGGAATAAGTAAATTTCACTAATGAATTCTGTATTGCCTTGAAATTTATCCAAAGTTTCTTTCCTGCTTGATCTGTATTATTTTTATAATAACTGTATTTGGATGGCAACTAGGAGCAAGCTTGCTAACTACCACAAAAATCTAGTTTAGAAAAAAAAGACCTCTCCCAAATGTTTCCTTATCCTAAAATGTATCAAAATATCATTTGCGTGATATTCCCACTCCAGCGAAAATTTGAGAAAACTACTTGCCACATCACACCCATAAAAGTGAGTACAAAATTGCAAGTGACCATATCATGTTTGAAAGGGGCGAGAAGCAGAGGGTGTTTGGGGAAGTTTAGAGAAAGAGGAATCTATAGCAGTGGATCAGAAAAAGAACAATATGCATCTTCAGTACAGATAAGAACTACAGAAATGACCTGAAATTGAAGGAGGAATTTTGAACAGAGTTCTGCCGGGTTGATTGAACAACTAGGTTCAACATCAAGAGAACTAGTCGGGGACGTGCTAACATAGTTGTTTTCCTGGACAGAGGATATGAATGTCTTGGGCATGTTTCAGTAACAGTAAGAGCTGAGTGTAGATCTGGTTGTAAAAGGAAGATGAGTTTGACTCCCAAGACAAGACCTTTCAGGGTTTACGGTTGTGTTGAAGTGCAGTGTCCGGGGAGCCGGGTGGGTGTCG
>NW_008584836.1:0-15282 GCF_000691845.1 Merops nubicus
AGCTGGGGAAGGACTTTTTACAAGGGCCTGTTGTGGCAGTTCCAGAGGGAAGCACCGTGTCTGCTGTCACACGGAGTCCTGCACGTTTCAGGGCTGATACCAGAACATTTATCCCTCTTCTCCTTGGGATTTTGTCCTGCTTGGCTTTAAGGAGCTGCCAGTGGTGGGGTTTGAGTCATTCTAGAGGCTGCAGATGGTCTTCTCACACCTAGTCACTGCACCAGCCACTCAGAACTCAGCCCCAGGGACCAGCACGGGCAGAGCCCTGGGGAGACAACAGTTTTGGAGTCTTCATCATCCTCTGTCTGGGTGCTGCTCTCATGCAGTGCTCTCTGCTGTGAGGGTGGAGCCTGGAGCAGCTGCCCAGAGAGGCTGTGGAGTCTCCTGCTCTGGAGAGATCCCAAACCCTCCTGGCTGTGACCCTGGGCACCCTGCTGGGGGTGAGCTGCTGGAGCAGGGGTGGGATGGGATGATCTCCAGAGGTCCCTTCCAGCCCGTCCTGGTGTTGCTAGTGACTTTTGTTAACTGTGGAAGATCCCTACAAGGTTATATTCTCTCCCTCAGAGCTGAGCTGAGGAGGGCTGGGTGCAGACCTGCCCCACACCTCCAGGACAGCCCTTTGTGAAACTTAAACCAGGAGCTGGCCTGGCTTTTAAAAATAGCCTCAAAAAAACAGAAGTTGCTGGTGGTGAACATATTGAATTTATAGATCTTTCAACTCTTACAGCTAAATTAAAACAAAACCCCAGCAAGCAGTAGTCTCTTAAAAATATTTCCTGTTGCTTTCAGGTTAGTTACTTTGATGTAGCTCGTTTTTGGTAGCAATTGTTTCTCTCCTGAGGAAGAGAATTCCAGAGAGCAAAGTCTTCCCTGGAGCCAGAGGCTGCTGGGAACATCCACACATGGGTCCTGGTGTTGGTGTGAGTTTGTCAGCCACCTACTCTGCACGTGGAATTCCTGCCTCTGGTGCCAAGGACCTTAACCCTGCCCCAAAGACAATACCTGGAATTGATTTTTAATAAGCCAGATTTCTTCTGACACGTAGCAGTAAGTCATTTTTTCCCCCTTTTCAGCTCACCCAGCTTGCTGGTGAGCTGCTGTGCCACCAGCCTGGACCTTCTGGTGAAGGACAAGTCCTTCAGCAGCAAAGGGAGGGGGAAGTTTGCCCAGTGGAAGGCAGTCTGTCTTCAGAGGACCTTCTCAGGCTTTTTGTTACTATATTCTTCACTTTCTTAGCACCTATTTCACTTTCTGATTTGCTTCCCATCCAAACATCCTGCCTTCCTTGCCAGAGTTCTCATTCCAGCTCCTTCCCACTGAGCTTCCTGCTGTATTGATCCATTTTATTTTGGCATAACACCTTCAAGTCTGACATTTCACTGCTGTGCTTCAGGAGCCTGTTAGTTCTGTGGTGACATCTCCTGCCTGTGAAATCACATGCTTGGGGAAGAGATTGAGGATTGTTATCCCTTAAAGTTTATTCAGGAGGGCAGCCAAAAAAATCCTCAGAAGCTTTTTTATCCCTTCAGAACTCATCAGTTTGGGCATCTCCCATTATTCTGTGAATTGACTGGTCCAGTTTCAAGGAGCCCCTGGGATTAGGTGCTGGTCCTGTTGTGTGGGGTAGCAGCCCCAGGCTGAGGAGATGCCCCTTGGTGGTTCCAAGCTGCAGATTTTCCACCTGAACCTTGCCAGGGGAGCTCAGCAGCATTCCTGGGGCCACTGGTGTCCCTGGTCTGGGCAGCCCTGCCTGGCCTGAGTGTCACTGGGGTGTCCTGGTCACAGCTCAGGTTAGAGCTTTGGTTGCAGGGCAAGGGGGAGCTGCACCAGTGAGACAGTGTTCAGAGGAAGTCAGGAGAATCTTTGTAAAATGTGTCTTCAGAGCTCTCTGACTTGGCTGCAGGGTTTTCTATTTCCTTGGTGCAATTGGTCATTTCACACAACTTGCCCTGAGCCTTCCCTTTGATAAAAGCCTTAGAATCAGAGAAGAATTTGGGTTGGAAGGGACCTTAAAGAGGGAGTTCCACCCCCCTGCCATGGGCAGGGACCCCTCCCACTAGAGCAGGTTGCTCAGAGCCCCATCCAGCCTGGTCCTGAACACCTCCAGGGATGGAGCATCCACAGCTCCCCTGGGCAACCTGGGCCAGGGTCTCCCCACCCTCAGAGTGAAGAACTTCTTCCTCATTTCTAATCTAAACCCCCCCACTCCCAGTGTGAAGCCATTACCAGTACAGTCGGGCCGTGAACCACCCATCAACACCTGCAGCCCTGTTTAACCCTGTGGAGAGCTCAAAGCCTTGGAGCTGTTAGTTATTCCTTCTCTTTTATCTCAATTTTGATCTAATTATGTAAATTTTGAAGCCAAGTGCAACTTCAGTCCAATAAACCACCCTCACAGTGAAGAGTTTCCTCCTCATTTCTAACCTAAATCTATCTCCCAGTTTGAAGCCACTACTCCTCACCCTGTCACCACAAACCTTTGTGGAAAGTCCCCCCACATCTTTCTGACAGGACCATTTAAGCCCTGGCAGTCCCCAGCAGGAGCCTTCTCCTCTCAGGCTGCCCCAGCCCAACCCTCTCCTGCTGGGCTCCCAGCAGAGGGGCTCCCCCCCTCACACAATAAACAAAATCCTAAAAAACTTGTATTCCCTGGCCTGTGCCTCGTGACCCTGTGTGAACATTGCCTTTAATTCTTCCAGAAACGAGTGTGCAGGGCAGTAGGAGCCCTTCCAGATGAGGCTGCTGCTCACCTCCACGATGCCATGGAGCTGGATTCCAAGCAGAAGATCCCCACTGACCCTGGTCCTTGGGCTGCAAAGACAAAGCCAAATTCAATGGTAGGTTGAGGCTCTCAACATCTAGTTGAGAAGAACACATTTAAAATACATTTTCTAATAAAATTACCAAGCTTTGCCCTCTATTTGATGGTGTTGTGCATGGGTTTGTTCATTAGGGTTTGGAAAACCATGGGAGCAGAGGACCTGCCCAGCCTTGCCCAAGATGTATTGCTGGAGAATCTGTAAGTATTTTAACCTTCATTCTGTGACAGGAAAGAGACTTCTGAACTATTAGACCCATAAAACACAAAGTTAATAAAAACTGCAATTACATTCCTCAGGAATGAAGCATGTAAATAAAGGCAGGGGGTTGATTTAGTGTTTGAGGTGTGCCAGCAGAGCACAAACTTAACCCATTTCCACCAGCAGCTGGAAAACATGGAGCCTGCAAAAGCATTTTTTTCAAATCCACTCTAAAAAGCAGAATTTAGGGAATAACTGAAGCAAACATCACCATACAACTCCCTCTGCCCCATTTGTGTGTTGTCCTTGATATAATGGATCATAATTAGTCAAGAATCCCCTTCTATCTCCTTTTTTCCCCCTCTGATTGGATACAAGTGGACACAGCCTAAAAATATTACAGTGTAGACAAACCAGAGCTGGTTTTAAACAAGCTGAAGAAGCAGCAGCAGTCAGAGCTCAGCACTGACAACCTGACCACAGCTGTGGACCACTAAGCTTGAACTCTGCAGATGTTGCCATCTTTGGAGAACATCCTGGGGATTGAAAACCAAAAAAAAAGCCAAGGAGATCTCAGGATTAAACCCCAAACTGGCACATTTAGGGAGGCAGTTTTGTTGTCTTCCAGAATTACAGTGACAACATTAGAGTTTGTAAAATTCTTCTGTGCCAGTGACCACTTAGTTCTGGAAAATGATGGCTCAGGACAAATACTGGAATTCCAAATAACACCACTTCTGTTTTAAATCAGATTGGCCTTAGTTTTTTTTCCAATGGCCTAGCAATGAACTTGAGATTAAAGCTGGATAATTTGAGGAGAAGAGATTCACCTCCTCCACACTTCCATACCAGAACTGGGTGATGGTGGGTTCTACTCACTTCTAAATTGTTGACTATTTAGGCAGGACTTAGAAGAAGAGAAATGGTGTTAGCTGGAAGGAAACAGGTAGGATTTGATCATTCCTGAGACTTTTGTGTGTCACATAACTAGAGGTGATGCTTTTTTTCTTCTAAAAGTATCACTGAATACTTTAAAAAGTGTGAGAGAAGCAAGTGCAGACCTGAGTTTCAACTAGAAATGACTAACCAGAAAGTAAATTCCTGTGCTACCCTCAAAATCTTTAAACATTAGACTAGGATAGACTATCCTCAAAACCTTAACACATTTAATGTTAGGCTAGAATAGACTATCCTCAAAACCTTAACACATTTAATGTTAGGCTAGAATAAGGCTTAGAAATATGATGCTAAAATTGTCTCTATCCTCTGTGAGTATATTTTAATTTGATGTGCAAAACTGGTGTCATAACTCAGTCATGTTCTTTATAGAGGTGACACTGAACCCTTCACCCCCCAGAGTTTTTAGTTGCCCACTAGTCCTTCAGGAAAAACAGGGGACATCTGCAGTGCTGTCAGTGGAACTGCCAGTTTCTTTTAAAATAAGGTTTAAAACCATTTACTGAGGAGAAGACTTCAGGTTTCCATGAGGTCAATTATAACTAACATGAAGTTTTGTCCTTTCAGGGGCACTTCAGTCATATTGTGGGCTTCTAGAAGTGGAGAGCTGGGAGATGAACAGCACTGCTTGCCTGGGGGAGCTCTGGAGGTGCAGCAGGGGACCCTCTACAGCTGGATTTCTGTACCTGCCCTGGATTCAGGGTGGGGTTCAGCACAGAGCAGCTTGTGTTCCTCTTCCAGTGCACAAGCAAGGATGTCATTGGTTTTACACTTGAACAAATGCTTCTGCTTTTAAGGTAGCTCAGTATATGTTAAGATGGGAAAAAAAAAAAAGATGTTGATTTAGTATTTTTGGCTAGTTAAGTTGATCTGGCCTTTGGCCCAGGCTTCACCTGGGACTGAGCCCAAGGCTGTGTTGATAGAAGAGATTTCCCTGTCTCTTCTGGGCACTTTCTCTGACACTCTTGGGGAACTGTCCTTGCATTTACATGGTGCAGGGCCTGTGGTCTTTGCTCAGCCTGAAAAAAAAAAAAGATGTTGATTTAGTGTTTTTGGCTAGTTAAGTTGATCTGGCCTTTGGCCCAGGCTTCACCTGGGACTGAGCCCAAGGCTGTGTTGATAGAAGAGATTTCCCTGTCTCTTCTGGGCACTTTCTCTGACACTCTTGGGGAACTGTCCTTGCATTTACATGGTGCAGGGCCTGTGGTCTTTGCTCAGCCTGAAATATCTTCACTTTTAGATAGCTATTCAGCTTTGCAGCTCTGAAGGCCAGTGAAAATCCTGGTGAAACTTATGTTTAAATCCAAACTATTCACCCAATTCAGGTCTCTTACAGACTAAACTTCCAGCTGGTTGATAACAAGCAGGGTTTGTGCACAGGAGAGGCAAGAGAAGAAGGAGAGTTATTTGAACAGCCCTCTACAAAGCAAAGAGGAATAGTGGTTGAGCTCTGCAAAGTCATAGAATCATCTTGGTTGGGGAAGACCTTTAAGATCACAGAGTCCAACCATCCCCCAGCCCTGCCAGGTCCCCACTGCCCCGTGTCCCTCACCCCACATCTCCACAGCTTGGAAACCCCTCCAGGGGTGGGGACTCCACCACTGCCCTGGGCAGCCTGGCACAGCCCTGGGCAAACCCTTCAGTGAAGATATTGTTCCTCATGTCCAACCTCAACCTCCTCTGGCACAACCTGAGGCTGTTTCCTCTTGTTCTCACAAAGCTGATATCTGATGCTCCACCTTCTGCTGACCAGTTGCCCCATATAGAAAGATATTATCTTATGAACAGGCAGACTAACAGCCAAATTCCACCCTCTGCTCTTAAATCCTACACAAACAATCCAAGATGACACACAACCAGAGGAAAGAATGAATTAATAACACACTCACTGCAAAGGATGTGCAGAGGGGAGCAAGCTGGCCAAGGATCCAAGCTGTGGGAGATGGAATCAGCCAGGCCATGAGTCCAGCTATGTAGTAGAGACTCCTCTAGGAATTCTAACAGCTGTACAGCCAGGAAGCCTTTCTGACAACCAGAACCCTCACACAACACACACACTGTGTGAACAAACCTCCCAACCCCACCACAAGCAGAGTCAGCTCTTATAGAGGTGGCTTCTTGCCCCACCTCCCAGTTAATGCTGAAGTTGGGGGCACCCGGCGGGGATCTCATCAGCCCCCACCCCAGGCTGGCCACACCATGGGTAAAAACCCATCAGGAGGGTCTTGCCTGGTTGTGGGCATCATCCCCATGCCCACCCTCACTCAGGGCTGGGGTTTAACACAACAAGAAGCCACCTCTCCTGTCTGGAGCCCTGCTGAGCTCTAGCTGAGCCCTGCTGGCAGAGTTCAACCCAAACCTCCTCCAGCAGTCAAACTCCATCTGGCCTCACCTCTCCTGAGCCAGGCTGGGTGAAAAGGGGAGCTCCAGAGTTTCTAAAATCTCCTGTCAGGCTGTGAAAAGTGAGTTTCCAGTGGGGTTTATCAAACTGCAAAATCCTCAGACAAAGGTTTTTTGGAGTCCTGGGATACTTCCCAAACTGTGTGTGGAGTGCACAGCTGGCACTGAGCTGGCTTCCTGAGGAAATAATCTTCTAAATACATGAATATCATATAAATACTGAACTGGGCTAAGTAATAATGAGGAAATAAGTCTCTAAAGCAGACCTGCACTAAACTGGCATAGAGACCATTTGGTTAGGAAACAGCACATTTTCCCCAAGCCAATAAAAATCCCAGTTACACCCAAAATAACATTTTCAAAGTGAAATCTTTCAGATGCTTCAGAATTTCCTTCCATCACAAGAATGGTGTAACCCATTACAAGATCTAATCCCCAAGAAACACGTTGGGTTTAACTCTTGTTTTGTCCCTGTTACCTGAGATTCATCCTGAATTCTCCCACTCCAGGTGGGGGTTGTTACAAGCAATAGGATCTGTCTGTGCTAGGAAGGAGCAATCCTCACTTGAAACAAGAGTTTGATGAGGAAATTCCAGTCAAAACCAAGGATGGTTGAGCTGGAAAAGCTGAAATAGCTCCTTGAAGGTAAAAAAGTTAAATTACTACAAAATTACTCAAAACATTGTAGTTTCATCACGTGAAATGTGTGACAAGTGGTGGCCAGTAGGACAGTGAGGACATTTTGCATTCTCCTGGAACACAATATAGGATATATCAGATCAATTCTATACAAATATTTTAATAAAACCCCCTCTCATCCCCTACAAATTTCATCCGAGCTCCAAGAAGGGATGTAGAATTAAACCAGATAGTGGGAAATTAACTCCCCTCATTTCCAGCCTCTCCCACTTCCCACTTTCCTGTAGTTATACTCTTGGCAATAACAGTAGAGTGGAAAAACTTGAAAAAACTACAAACCCAGTATTTTATATATCAGGTTTTGTTGTGGGGATCCTTTCCTGCCTCAGAGCTAAGCCACGAACAGCAAATATCACAGAAACTGTGAAAATATCAGTAGTTTCCAGCAGTCACTTCTGGTTTGCTATTGTTTGTTGATAAAAAAAAGCATATTGACTGTCAGGAGAATGTTAAACTTGGCTCCTGATCAAATGCTGGCATCTCTAAGATTCAGGAGTGTGTGTGTGTGTATTCTCACACTCATTTTACACAGTGTAAGGATAATCTTCTAGTCCTTGCCCAAAACAGCAGCTTTTAAAATGAAAAAAAAATACCCCTTTCTGTTTTTCCTGAGCTGGCTCACAACAGAAAGGGCTGTGGGGAAGATCCCCTGGGAGCTGCAGCTGGGGGCAGGAGGCAAAAACCTTGAGCAGTGTTTTACTGGAATTTTTTGGAATGCCCCTGCTGCTGGATGGGGTGTTCTGGAGGGGTGGACATGAGCTAGCTGCTGTTGCCCTGGTCTGGAGCCCCCTCCAGCTGACCAGGGCACGTTGAGATGTTTGGGAATGTCTCTGTTAGCCCTGATGGATTTTTTTTCTTCCCCCAAATGAGGACAGATTCACTTCTGGGCAAACTTGAATGTGCCTTTCCCAGCTAGGCTGTGAGTCCTGACTCTCTGCTTCCTGCTGGGGCAGGGAAAACCCTGAGAGCTCAGGCAGCAGGAGAAGGAGGGATAGTTTAATACCCTGAAGGCTTAGAAGGGGTTTGTTTTTGGAGCAGCTGCTCTGTGTGTGGGGGGTTTGCTCTGGGATTTGTCAGCCAGGATTGTGACCTTGTTGTGAGAGGTGCAAGTGAAGGCAGGAGAGGGTGGGACAGGTGAATATTCCTTTCAAGCAGATTTGTGTCAAATCTGCAGTGGAACCACAACATTATTTTTGTAAGACTTTTCTTCACCTTGAAATTCCATTTTATGGATAAAAATGGTGCACTCTTTATATTCCCTAACCCTGTGGTTTGTACACAAAATGACCCCAGTGATATTTTACTTACCTGTATATAGTGAAATAAGGGTATGATCTGTTTGAATTCTGCTTCAAATGACACAATCCAACGTTTTTAACTTTGTATTTTGTAAATTGTGAAAGGCAGGAGCATTAAATACCACGTTGGCTACAGTCTGGAACCTCCTGGGTTTGTTATTCCTTAGTCACTGAGCTGGCTCTGCAGACACTGAGGTACTGAGGTAAATAAGAGCTGTTTGTGGTTTATATTCTGTAGTTTCTTTCCCCCTCCTGAGAAGCAGAATCAGTATTTTGAAACAAATTAATTCCTCCACAGGCTTGGGTTCACAGAGGACTGAACATTAATGTCCTTCCACTGATCCTCTCCAAAATAATTCCTCCACAGGTTTGGGTTAGCAGAGGGCTGAACATTAATGTCCTTCCACTGATCCTCTCCAAAATAATTCCTCCACAGGTTTGGGTTAGCAGAGGGCTGAACATTAATGTCCTTCCACTGATCCTCTCCAAAATAATTCCTCCACAAGTTTGGGTTAACAGAGGGCTGAACGTTAATGTCCTTCCACTGATCCTCTCCAAAATAATTCCTCCACAGGTTTGGGTTAGCAGAGGGCTGAACATTAATGTCCTTCCACTGATCCTCTCCATCTGCATCTCCAGGTTTTGCTTTTCCTCACCTGGCTGGAGCTCCTGGGGATCAGAGCAAAGCCCCTGTGGGTCTGAGGGGAGGGTGGATGTTTGGACACCTCCATAAATCCCAACTGTGACATCCTTGGACCATTGCTCTGTTGAGATACCACAAGGAAGGGTTTTAACTCTCCAGCCTCAGCCTTGCAGGACAGGGTGGTGCTCCTGGAACAGGAGCAGTTCTCCTCAGGAATACCAATATTGACACCAAAGGGCAGGAGGATGAAGGCATCATTTTTTCTGTGCTTTTTTTTTCCCTCCTTTATCACCATTTCTTGCCTGTATTGAGAGTAAAGTGACTTCATCTTTGTCTACCAGTAGACATCTAGGTCTGAAGGTTGTCCTCTGTCAAACAGCAAGTCCTCATCACAGAATCATGGGATGTTTTGAGTTGGAAGAAACCTTCACAGCCCATCTAGTCCAACCCCTGCAGGGACAGGGACATCCCCAGCTAGAGCAGGGTGCTCAGAGCCCCGGCCAACCTCCCCTGGGATGGTTCCATGGATGGGGCAGTGACCACCTCTCTGGGCACCCTGGGTCCAACCAAAAATTTCCTCCTCACATCCCTAAATCTCCTCACTTCCAGTTGAAAACCATTGCCCCTGGTTGAGAACTGGAGCAGCCCACCCCACCCCCTGCCCAGCAGTGACCTCCAGATGGGACCAGGCCGTGCTGCTTCCTTCCTTGCCCCAACACACCCAACTTGGGCTCTGGAATCAGGACCTCCCACCCTTCCCACACCCTCCACAACCTCCTCCTGGGGGCTGGGCTGCCCCGTGGGACACACTCCCTGCTGATCTTCCTGTTGAGGAGGTGGAGGCTCTTTTTGAGCCTCAGAGCTGGGCTGTATGAGGCTCTGCAGCCCCAGGTTTTGGGTTTGGCAGGATGGGTGCTGTGGTGCTGGTGTGTGATGAGGGGGTTGCTGCTGAAGCACTGCAGCCATCACGGCGTGGTGTTTGCTGGCAACACAGGGTGTCATTCATGAGTTATACATAAATGGCAGCTTTACATATTTAAAAGGAACATGGAACTGCTTCATAGCTGAAGTCTGTTTCCCAGGAGGTAACGCCACCATTTGATCTATTTTTGATTAAAATGTAAAAATTAAAAATTAAATCAAATGGTAGCGCAATGCCTTTGGGAAAACATACTTCAGTTATGAAGCATTCCCCACAGGAACCTGGAGAATCTTACAGCTGCATTGTCTCATCTGTAGGTGGTCTTTTTATGTCTCACATAATTAAAAGGAATTGCTGTTAAGAGAACCCAGACTCCTGCATACAGATTTATGAACCTGGAGGCACCTCCAGCCGCAGACAAACAGATCTGGGAAGCTCCCTGGGCACACCCACCGTGCTGAGGGAGGTGCTGGTGGCCCAGGGGAGGTTCCTCACCTCTTCCATCAGAAGGTGGACAAGGATTGTAGGGCAGCTCGGTGCCACCAGCAGGGAATGGGCTCTGGAGAAGGGCAGGAGGTGCCACAGCTGGGTCCTGCCACGGCTGCGTGGGGAGCACAGGGCTTAACACCCTCCAAAAACACTTCCTGTGCTAAGGGCTGGCTAACCCAGCAGCAGGAAAAGCTTCTGACATGGGATTCCCCAGGAAAAACTTGTGACATGAAATGGGATTCCCCAGGAAAAGGGGCTCTGCAGGATCCAGCACGACTCGTTTGGAGCAAGCTGCTCTCTCAGCCTGAATCTGGGAATGGGTGTTTGATGAGATGAGAGACTGGTGGGGATCAGGAGAAATAAGACTATAGAATTGCATTTGCATTTTCAGATGTCTGAAGGACAAAAGTGTCATTTATTTCTGGTTTGGGTTGTGAGTCTTGGAGTCTCATGAACGCCACCCAAGGCATCAGGATGACTCGTGGCCCTGAGTTCTGTCCAGGCTGCCATTAAAACTTCTGTAACCTCCATTTCAGTAAAAAATCAAAAAAAAAATAGGTGGGAGTGAAGTTCTCCCTTTTAATGTTTAAACAGAGAAATGGAAATAATTCTAACAATGAAAATAGAAAGTCTTAAGAGTTCCTTAGTGCCTTGTAGAAACGTTTTGTAACAAGCAGCAGGAGTGTTCAAATTTCAGTGTGATCCTTAAAAGAAAATGTCTCTCATCTCTGATTTTCTTTAGAGAGGGGAGTTTTTAATGTATAATCAGACTAAATTCCTCCTGTAATTGCACAGTGAGGGGCCTGTGAAGTTTCAGGGAGGCTGCAGATGGAACACAGCCCCACAGAGGCATCAGGATTTCCCTCCTCTCTGGAGCCAGCAGAGCCCGAGGTCCCCTCCCTGCCAGCTCAGCCCAGGATGGCTCCTCACCAGCCCTGTTGCCACCTCGTGGTGGCCACTCTTGGTTCTGAGTAGACATGATGAGGTCCTGAGAGCGACCAGGACACCATCTCTCTCAGCAGATGAAGGCAGCAGCGTGCAGTTGGTGTTGTCCTCTCTCTGCCTCTCCAGCTGCTCAAGGTCTGACAGCAAGTCTGTGCTGGGCAGTCTGTGCAGCTCCTCCTGAAACTCCTCCTGCTCCAGACTCACACCCTGCTGTTAGCGTTTAGGAACCTCATGAAGCTCAACAAGGGCAAGTGCAGGGTCCTGCAACCATGGAGGAATACGCCCATGGAGCAGCAGAGCTGAGGGGTGACCTGCTGGAAGCAGCTCTGTGGAGGAGGAACTGGGAGTGCTGGTGGGCAGCAAGGTGCCCATGAGCCAGCAATGGGCACTCGTGGCCAAGAAGGTCAATGGTCTCCTGGAGTGAATGAAGAGTGTGGCCAGCAGGACAAAGGACATTCTCCTCCAGCTCTGCTCTGTCCTGGTGAGGCCACCTCTGGAGTATCTGGTCCAGTTCTGGGCTTCCCAGGTCAAGAGAGACCAGGAGCTACGGGAGAGAGTCCAGTGGAGGCTACAGAGCTGCTGAGGGGCTGGAGCATCTCTGTGCCAGGCCAGGCTGAGAGCCCTGGGGCTGCTGAGCTGGAGGAGAGAAGCCTCAGAGGGGATCTGAGCAGTGCTGAGCAAGAGCTAAAGGGCCCCGGGGGGCAAGAGGCTGGGGCCAGACTCTGCTCAATAGTGCCCAGGGACAGGACAAGGGGCAACGGGCACCAACTGGAACCCAGGAGGTGCCACCTGAGCAGCAGGAGAAACTTCTTTGGGGTGAGGGTGGAGCCTGGAGCAGCTGCCCAGAGAGGCTGTGGAGTCTCCTGCTCTGGAGAGATCCCAAACCCTCCTGGCTGTGACCCTGGGCACCCTGCTGGGGGTGAGCTGCTGGAGCAGGGGGTGGGATGAGATGATCTCCAGAGGTCCCAGACCCACCATTCTTTGTGATTGTGACTCTGTGATCTGCACCAACAAGGTGTGAGAGCTCTGCCCCTGTGGTCAAGCACAAATGGAGGAAAGTGGGAAGAAAACATCTTTGCAAAGCTCTCTGTTCCACAGTCAAACCAGCAGTGCCCAGAGCCAGGCTGCAGGACAGCAGCCAGTAAAATCTGAGAAAATAAGGAAAGTGATGAGGGGTCGGTGGCACCTTTGGGGATGATCCAGTCCAAGCCCCCTGCTACAGCACAGTCCCCCACAGCAGGTTGCTCTGATGTGTGACAGAGTTTGAAAGGAGCAAAACAAACACAGAATTATAAAATCATTTGGGTTAGAAGAGACCTTTAAGATCACTGAGTCCAACCATCCCCAGCACTGCCAGGTCCCCACTGCCCCGTGTCCCTCACCCCACATCTCCACGGCTTGGAAACCCCTCCAGGGGTGGGGACTTCCACCCAGCCCTACATCTCCACGGCTTGGAAACCCCTCCAGGGGTGGGGACTCCACCACTGCCCTGGGCAGCCTGGCACTGCCCTGGGCAAACCTGGCAGGGAACAAATTATCCCTGATGTCCAACCTCAACCTCCCCTGGGGCAACTTGAATCAACATTTTCCATCGTTTTGTGCTGGAAAGTTTGACTCTCTGGCTTTGCCATCCCCACACCTTCAGTGGGTCAGGTGCAGCAGGTGCCTAAAGCTGAAGGGGAAGTCCTGTGGAACTTCAGAGCAACAAGGTCTGAGCAAAATGATCTGTTTGGAGTTCACTTCTCAGCCTAGTTGGGACCAACTCCAACCCAGAGCTCGTAGGAGAACCCGAGCAGGTAAAGTGAGCTCTGTGGCTCTGCAGGTTTTGGAGAGCAGATGATTCAACAGCAGTATGAATAAATAATGAAATAAACTGATCATAAATTGTACTTCCTTGTTTGAGAGGACTCCTCTCCCCACTTGATGGTTCTAAACGCCTTACAAACTTCGGGTCATTTACAAAAGAATGGAACACGTTGAGATTACCCTCAGCTTTATGTAAATGGCCTTTTAATATTCTATCTTCATTAATTATCTAATCCTGGGAGCAAATAAACCAC
Organism: Merops nubicus; assembly: GCF_000691845.1. Lineage (NCBI taxonomy): Eukaryota > Metazoa > Chordata > Aves > Coraciiformes > Meropidae > Merops > Merops nubicus. The sequence goes on from NW_008584836.1 coordinate 13,434, forward strand.
TGACACAATTCTGTAGCTGTTTTGCCAGCAGGATTTCCTTTGAAGTCGTCGGGGGTTGTAGGAGGAAGCGGGTGACAGGACTGAGCTTCTCCATCCCTGCTGGAGCAGGGACTCCAACAGCAGCTGAGCCCCAGAGGTGGGGCTGGAGCAGAGCTGGGGGCTGCAAGGAGTCAGCAGCACCTGACTCTGCTCTGCACAGCCACGTCCTGGGGGTCCCTGCAACCCAGAGCCTGCAGCACCAGAGTCAGTGAGAGCCTGGACCCCTGGCTGCTGGGGAGTCACAGAATCCCAGACTGGTTTGGGTGGGAAGGGACCTTTCCAGGTCATCTTGTCCAACCCCCCTGCAGGGACAGGGACATCCCCAGCTAGAGCAGGGTGCTCAGAGCCCCGGCCAACCTCCCCTGGGATGGTGCCAGGGATGGTGCAGCGACCACCTCTCTGGGCAGCCTGGCACAGGGGCTCAGCACCCTCAGCAGCAAACATTTCTTCCTTTTGTCTACTCTCAATCTCCCTTTTTTAGTATAAAACCAACCCCCTTGTCCTGTCACTACATCCCCTTGTAAAAAGTCCTTCCCCAGCTTTCTGGCAGCCCTGGCAGCCCCCAGCAGGTCTCCCCAGCTGGAGCCTTCTCCTCTCAGCTGCCCCAGCCCAACTCTCTCCTGCTGGGCTCCCAGCAGAGGGGTTCCCCCCTCGGGGCATTGCTGGGGCTCCTCTGGCCCCGCTCCAGCAGCTCCCTGGCTCTGCTGTGCTGAGGACTCCAGAGCTGCCCCAGCACTGCAGGGGGGTCTGGGCAGAGGGGCAGGATCCCCTCCAAGCCTGTGCAGCCTCCCACCCACAGCCCTGTTCCCCTCCCCGTTCCTGTGTGAACCCAGGGAAGTTAGCCCTGGATGTTCACCCTGTTTTGAATTTCACACTGCTATAGGCACATCAATTCTTATTTTAAAAGGAACTCAGGAACAACTCACACTTCATTTCTTCAGCGCCAAAAGACCAAACCCAGTACAGCAGATAGAAGGAGCAGAGTTCAAAATTCCCACCCACAGCCCCATCAGCAAATCGTCCCCTCAGAGCTCATCAGCTGAGACAACAGATTTCCAAGGAGGAATCCTGGCATGGCACAACCCCGGGGCTGCTCATCCCCACATCCCCTTCCCCCTCTGGTGGGTGAGAGGCAGAGCCGAGTACTGCAGGAGTTCCAGGGTTATCATCACCATTAATAATCTCATCCACCTCTTTAGATTATTTTAGCAATTACTCCACATAAAAAGGCTGCTGAGCACGATGACAAATCCATCCCTGCTTTGCTTGTCTGCCTTTGTGGCTCGTGCCAGCTGTCGGAGTTTCTTGACTTTGTTTAACAATACCAGTGATGTTCTCCGAGGTTTCCCAGCGCCCGGCTCTGACCCCGGGAGGATACGACTTAATCAGACAACACTCCAATCAACTCATCTGCAAACTGTTCAAAGTTCCCAAATTAAACCTTATTTGCATACAAAAAAAAAAACCAACAAAACACATCAAAAGAGAGTTAGGGGCCAAATTCTGTTCTTTTGGAGCTCTGCGAATCGCTGCCTCTCTCCCTGTGGCTGGGGGAGTGGGAGGATGGGGGCTCTGCCCTTCACCTCCTGCTGGGGGGACAGGGGCTCCCCAGAGCTGCCTGCAGCCAGGACTCCTCTCCATGGCCTGTCCCCAACGTGCCCGAGCTGCACAGACTGCTGTGTTCATCTTCACATACCCAAATTTTACTGTTTCACAGAACCCCAGCGAGGTGGGGCTGGAAGGGACCTCTGGGGATCATCTCATCCCACCCCTGCTCCAGCAGCTCACCCCCAGCAGGGTGCCCAGGGTC